>NW_007577740.1:735229-741622 GCF_000690725.1 Stegastes partitus
AATGGATGGATGGAGTGTAGAATGGATGTTAATGTTAGAAGTGCACAATGGTGACAGTATTTACCTGATGTGTTTTCTGCTGTGACCTGTCCAACTTGCTCACAGTATGAAAACACATTTGCTGTCTAGTGTTTAAATGTCTGTGCTTCTTCAGTCTTTTGCTGCTCCACAGAATTCTAAGACCACTTGTGATCTCCATGTTTGTCCATGTAACTTATAAAATACCAATCGACTGTACAGTACATCTTAACCAATGCACCCCAGATCCTAAAGTTAGACTCTAATGGAAGGTTTAGTTTATGTAAAAGGATCATACTATTGGGAATGCCAGTGGTTTAGATGTATGGGAGGTTTCACCTCTAAGCACGCAGGTTTGCAGTATTTCAGCAGCAGAGTAGAATGGCAGAGGGTAGGAAAGGAGGGCTTTAGCCAATAGACACAGGTTGACCAGAGGTCGAAGGTCAGATGGAAGGTTGTCAGTGATGACCTCTCTGGTCTCTGCCCCCCAGGTCAACACCGCCTAATGAAGGAAGGAAGAATCCATACAATGACACAATCAGTCACTCCACTTGTGTGTCACCTTTTCCATCTCTTGATTAAGATTGCTGTTGTCAGATGGATGCTGAGCCAAATGGAGACTCTTATTGTGTATTTGTGCTTTAACAGTTTTGTTTTTTTTTTGTTTTTACTATGAAAAAGTAAAGTCAAGTAGCTGTAAAACTAGAGGGGAGCTGCCACTACAAACCCATTTGTTAATGAGACTGCGGGTCTCTTGTAAAGTTGAATCTTAGAAAAGGTGGCGGTTTTAAAAACTGCTATGAGTTAGAATAGTTTCCTCTTCATCCAGTTATTACTAACCAGTAAAGAAAACATAGTTTTCATGATGCAGGCTGCTCCATGGGTCCACCCTAGCATTGCACTGAACTGGCCCCTGTCCTCCATACTGCCCTCTAGAGGAGGCAGGAAGATCTGCGAGGTGTAGGAGAAGATGATGACGCCCACTGAGACGATGAAGTTCTCTGGGTCCACAGACAGGGAGAGAGAGGACCAGGACCAGCTGCTGGCTCGACTCAAACAGTACAGGATGACCAACAGGCTGACAGGGTGACAATTAGGAAAGGTAAAGCATTGAAAATACCTTTAAAATGAATCTTTAATAGGTTGAGTAAGTTTGACTCTGAGGTGTACTAAACAATATAAGCAGGGCAAAAGTTAGGAAAAAAATAATAAATTGCAAAAATTCGTAAAAAAAAAAAAGCACATCAAAATAATATTGCAGAAATACATTTGCATTCAATTGAATTGATAAAATTATTTTTGTAGTCCAAAAATGTTTCGTTTGTAGTTTTTTTTTTTATCATCAAATCACCAAATTTGGTAATTTTTACATTTTTATCTAAACTGAAATATCAAATGTTCCTGCATAGCTTTACGAAATTTGCCCATTTATTTAAGTAAAATAAACCATCTAATAGCCAGTTCAGTTAGCTTAACAAATGTAATGCCGCAAAGCTAAAGCATCTTCAAAACATCAGCCATTCTTCAGTCATGAATGATTAATGTTTTGTAGATGCTTAGGTTTTAGAGGACAATCATGATATGTTTTTCTGACTAAATCTGGCTATGTAAAGGAATAATAGAATTAGAATAATTTAAGTTACTGAATCATTCCAAAAACATTGCCACAAATGCATAAATTGAGGCTTAATCTATAAAGCTGAGACAAATGAAAAGTAATTAAAAGTAATCAATGCAACTCCAGTCATGTAATGTGAGCACATCTCAGTGTACCTTTCATGAATGCATAGAATTTTGACATTTCAATGGTGATATTGAGCCCGAGATACCACAAAGCATATTCAAGCAGTCACTCAATGCAACAAGAGCTTACATGCTTTTCTTTGCTGTTTAACCTCTGGTCCTGAGGGTGAATTATTCTGAAAGAGAGTGCAGTAAAAACCCAAACTAAATATCTTTCTCTCTGCGTGAGTGTTGAATTATAAGAGGCTGAGCTGGGACATAATGTGTATGTGCACGGGACTTAACAGGCCAAAAAAGCTCTGAGAGATCAGACAGCTCTAAGAACTCCAGCAGCCAGAGAAGCCAGACCCAGCTCTGTGTTTTCTGTCTCATGCAAAGCACCTGGCATTAGAAATAAATCAAACAACCAGTAACAGCGGGGTACAGCGGGTGAGAACAGACAGCTTAACCAGCAGCAGCTGCAAACACCATCAAGTGTTCTTAATGGGAGCACGTTACACAGATTGTTGAAATGATTGGTGAGTTTTTCATGAGATACTGGTCAACCTGTACAAATCCACTGTCAGAGCAAACTTCATTCATTCCATCACCTGATCAGGATGTGAGCCAGTGAGCAGAGCAGACTGAGAGTGGACACTGGTCTGAGATCAGTCAGCAGCAGGCAGGGCAGAAGGAACATCAGAACCACCAGTGAACACACTGATCTGGGAACAGCCACCCCTGACAGACTGTCGGACAACAGACTGGTGGAGACGAGTAGATACAGCGTACAGGTCATCAGCAGTTCAATGACCTGAAAGGTAGCACAGAGAGGGAATTTTGTGTCATATTTTTACTGGATATTGTGGGAAACAAAGGAAATTTCTTCTCTTAAGTTTTTTTTAAATGTAATGATCCATAGAATGATGTAATTTCACTGGTTTCCAGTGAAATTCATTTTGAATAAAGGTTCTTTCTGAATCAAAAACAACATTTAAAAGTAACAGTATTTTATGAATCTTCCACAAACTTAGAAGATTGTTTCATATGTTTTAAAGAAAAGTTTGAAGGCTCAGTTTATAGAGCCTCATTTGCAGAATACAGATTATGTGTGTTGGTTTATATTGGTGTTACCTGAGCTACATTAACCATCCATCCTCCCACTCCAGACCAGTTTGGCCACAGTCCTTTGCAGCAGGCCTCCATAATGTCCAGGTAGGTGTGTCGGACTCTGAAATTCACAAACAACTATCATGCATTGTGTGACATAACAAGAGTGCCTGAATGAAGCAGAAGAAATACATATGAGAAAGATTTTTTTTTCTTGTAAATGATAGTTGCCATTGCTGAAATTCCAGATGTGCAACTCTACCAGTGTGGTGCAAATGTGCCAGAATGTCAGACTCAGAGTTAGATATGCTACTTTGTACATCTGTGTTATCAATAAGCTATAGTTTAGGGGCATCTGGTTGTAGTAAAAAAAAGAAGAAAAAACAAGTACTTTTATGTACCACCAGTGGTGTAACTTCATAATTAAGTGATATTGTGGGTGGCCAGTTGACATGAAATTCACAGAATATAACAGAAATCCCACCTTTGTTCCTCTTCATATAAACAGGCCACCAGGGTTCGTCCTGTATGGTTGCAGACCCAGGCCGACACAACCAGCAGTACCAGACCCACATAACCTGACTGGACCAGAGCAAAGGGCAAACCCAACACAAAGATTCCCTTTGGGAGAAGAGAGAGGAAAGGAATGAACATAAAAAGGTTGGCTGATAATGAAGAAAGCCAGAAATGTGAAAGAATGCCTCAAAACCTCCTCTCGGTGTGTCCTGGTACTTCAACGGTTAGGATACAAAAAATATCACGATGATATTCTGCTTTGATTTGCATGTAAGTACCTTCTCTTCCTTCCTTATACTATTAACATTCACTAGCTTGGCCCACACCATCAATTTAAAGCTTGATTGTTTACTAAATGCAAATGAGCATTATGTTGGTGATGACTGAGTTGAGCTGATGTGGTATGGGGAAAAGGCTTAGTCGGGGATCAGCAGCAGCTCCCAGGTCAGCGGAGCCCCAAAAGCTTACCATAAGAATGAAAAAGGAGTGGGTGTGACGTTGGTCTTGAGGGTAGGAGTGGATAAGAGAGTGGATACACTTGAGCCCATGGCCTTAATTAGGTGGTGCGGAACCCCTCGGCTTAAAGCTACATCAATATGAAAGGAGCAGCCAGAGCACAAGATTCTGGATGCCATCAGAACTTGCTCAAAGTGGAAGAGGAATCGGAATAAGCTTGTGACTTGACCAGTCTCTGCAATAAAGTGAGGGTTGGAGGGCGAAGCATCCTCAGATTTTCTGGTTTGTATTTGGTGTGCTAGAGATTTTTAAGGGCTTAGGTGTGAATCTAGTTTGAAGTACGTAATGGGCATTGGATTACCTGCTTGATTAGTTTGGCTTTGCTTGAGTAAATAGACCGGGCAGTCTATGGAGACGGAAGAAGGTTGATACAAGATGTGCAGTAAAATGACAGTGCAGATCTAACGCTGCAAACCTGCTGGTATCTGCGCTGAAACTGAGAACCTGGTATCCTGGTGTGTAAAAGTGGAGGGTTATTGACGTGGGGGTAGCAGTGACGCTGGCATCCCAGTGCTAGGAATCAAGGCAGAGAATACGGTTGCAAGGGCAGGCCAGTCAAAACTGACTACTGCTGCAGAGGAAGTAAGTGGGCAGGTATCTGCACTAAGACGTGCCACAGCCGACTCGCTTAAGACTGTTGCAGATAGTTTGTCCTTGTAACTGCAGCACTGGTTTTCCTTTAGGTCAACACCTTGTGACAACCTTGTGGACTTAGGAATAGCAGCTGGTGGTGATGCTGTTAAAATGAAGATGATTGAAAGAAGATCTGCTACAAATTGTGGGCAGTACATGTGGTGGCTGGATAACTCAATTATTTTTGTCTGTGACATATTAAAGATGAATGTACTTAAAAGGGTCAATGGCACAGCTCCCAGTAGTGACGCCCCCCAGTCGGTGTCAATGAAGTTTTGGGGCAAGCTGCTTCCTTAGAGATGATTTAGATAAAGTATGGTGGATGTCGGTGTCTCCAAGATGGAGGGCTATGTTAAGAATTCAACTCAGGTTGTTGTTGCACTCTTGTATTGTAAGCTGGCAGCCCATTGCCAGAGAGGGAGAGGTTGCTGGGAATGGGGGATGGAGGAGAGAGGAAGGACCTGGCAGCCCGGTGCCTGACTAGGAAGGAAAAGGTTGTTGTGAAGTGTCAAGGGAGGAAAGGGGAGATGGTACACACATAGCCGGAAATAGCTGTATGTTGGGCAACTGGAACTGGGAACAGGTTGCTACAGGGTTGGTTGATGGTGGACAGGATGAATCACACCTGGCAACCCAAGTGGAGCAACAGAGAGCATGGTGACATCGTGCTCAGGCACACGGCCATGGTGTCTGGAGGACTTTGTTGACAGCGAGGTGGCATGTAAAGACTTTCTCTTAAGCTGTCTGAAGGCCAACAGAGATGTGGTCTGTGATTTCATGTAGCAGGACATCACCTGGTTCAGGCATCAAGGTGTGTTTATTTTTTGTTTTTTTGTTCTTTTTTTTAACTGGGCTGATGGCGTCATGCTTCAGCGTGCAGAGTCGGCGTCTGTCGGACTGTTGTGGTCACGTGATCTCAGCTCCGGGAGTTTGTCAGAAGTTGGAATCAGTAAACTTTGTTGTCAGCGAGGTGACAAATGAAGTCATTCTCTTCTGTTCTCTGAAGACCCATGCCTGTCTGGTAGGAGGTTTCATGTGAAGGAACATCGCCGGAGCATCTGTTGGAGTGTGGCAGCGCACCGATCGTTTCCTGGTGCGGCGGCATCTCTGGACACTGGTCTGCTTCGGACATCAGCGCGGGAATGAGGAAAGGTTGAGGAGGGAATGATTTCGTTTTGGTCTTCCTGAGAAGATCCTCCGTGGTCGTAGCTGGGATCGGATGAGGAGTCTGTTGCTGCTGGAGGACGGAGAGAGGAGCTCTGGTTGAAGTCTTCTCTTCGAGACAAACGATGCGGTGAATGGCGTTTCTGGATCGCCGCTGATCGCCTCGTCTCCGGGCCGAGTTGTCGAACCGACTGATCTGGAGCCAGGCTGGACGTTCCCTCATGGAGGGAGATGGTGAGTCAGATTTTTCTTAAATTTCTAAAAATAAAATATTCGCACACTCTAAGTAATACATTAATAATGTTTCTGCAACTAAACAATATTTCCACAGTAAAAACAAAAGAAGACGTTTTATCTTTTTAAATGGTGACTCTATGGTAAAAAAAAACAAATAGTTTTTAATGATGCATCTATCGTAAAAAAGACGGAACACATTCGTATAAATTAATGGTTTTAAAAAACAAAGACATTTTCATGTTGTTAGACGGTAAATCTGTAAAAAAAAAAAAAGACATTTGCTATTCTTTCATAGTGCCTTTATGTTGGAAAAACAGTCTTCTTTTATATCTGCAGCATAAAACTACAAATGTAAACTACATCCATGAAAAGGATGGAAATGTGCCAGCAGCTGATGACCCGGACTTTGTCCTGTAATGAAAAATGGACATATTCTGTAGATTTTTGGTTCACATACTAAAAAACAAACCAAAAAAA
>NW_007577740.1:741927-774728 GCF_000690725.1 Stegastes partitus
GACTTTGTCCTGTAATGAAAAATGGACATATTCTGTAGATTTTTGGTTCACATACTAAAAAACAAACCAAAAAAAAACAAACAAACAAAAAAACCCCCACAACTATCACATTATAACATGACACCAACAGCAACTCAAATGGAACTTTTCTGTTAGTAAGTGACTTATCTACAGTTGTAAATTCTGTGAAAACGTATATGAAAGAAGTAAATATACTTCTTTCATATTTCTGTAAAAACCCGGAAGTAAAATCAAGGGGAAATGTTTTTGCTAATACGTTGCCTTTTCTGTTAACATTATGAACAAACATAAACAAAGGCACGTCTACAGCTGACTAAATTACAGAAAAAAATGCAAAGAAAGGTTTTAGAAAGCGAAAGGGACGGGGAACTGAATTTAAGGATTCTCAATATTTTGTATTTAATGTGGGTAGTTTGTCACAGCATAGGTAAAATATACAACAGTATTTTTAGTCAAGCAAAAGAAAAAAATGAATTACTGGAAGACAATGTGTAGATGGTAACTAAAAACTGCTTTCAGAATCAAGGCTGGTAATTCCTCAAAAGCAGATATCAATATTACATAAATGCTGGGATGTGTGATAGCGCATGCGAGACCTCTAATATCTGAATCATTTAAATAATCACTGGGAATGAGTAAAATGTGAAAAGTCAAAATTAAAAAGCGTAAGAACGACTGAGAAGGAATGGACGAGGCTAGAGATGAAAGAAGTGTTCATGATTGGATGAGGAGGAGGCGAGAGGAGAGCTTTGGCGTGATGCCTAGAGAGTCTGAGGATGCAGGAGACCAGCAGGAGCAGAAGGAAGAGAAGAGCCGAGCTTTGGCCCATCACCAAGGGAAAATGAAAGTGACTGCCAGAGAGAGAAGAAGGAGGGAAGAGAATGGAGGTGAAAGTGGGAGGCAAGGAAAAGAGAGGAGAGGCAAGAGACGAGAGGAGGAGGACACAGAGAGGAGAGAAGGTGGAAGGAGAGGTGCAGCCTCACTGCAAGAGAGCATGAGGTTGGATGAGAGGAGATCAGAGGAGACAACAAGCTACTTTGATGGAGTTGCTGTGTTTTGAATGTCGAACATGGAGATACGCACGCTCTCGGAGAGAGTTATGGAAGCACATCATAGATGGCAGACACAAGCACACAGTGTGTATGCATAAACAGACAAGCGCACATTCTCTCTCTTTCAAGTTACTATTTTGTAACTGGTGTCTGTTAGGCATATGCTGATAGAGCTTTGATGTTCAGATGGAGCTGCTGGGGATGAAAGCAGTTTGAGAGACGTCTGACGCTCAAGTATCTGATTTCATCTCCCCCTCTCTTGTTGCGCTTCTCTTTCTCTCTGTGTTTTTGCCAGCTAATTCCTCATTGGTTACTCTGAGCACAACCTGAAGCAGCTTCCAATCACAAAGGGCTACAATAAAGGAAGACAGAAATCCCTGATTGGCTTGGGAAAAAAAATAAAGAAGAAGATGATTTTCTTTTTAAAAACCCAAGACATCGTTAATATCTGCTTATTTAGGCCATGTTGACCAGGCACACGTACGCTTGTTTTACACTTTACACAGTTAGTGTTGGCTGCCAAGCAGCAGCAAGAGGATCTTGGCAGCAGAAAGTGAAAAAAATTAAGGTTATTGCACATTAACCGCTCCACATCTGGACTTCCCAATGCAAGATTTCAACTACTGCCCTTCAGGTCATGTGCAATATTTTATGCCAGAACATGCCTTGTTCACAAAAACTGACAGAGAAATGTCTTTGCCCACCACGAGGGGATTAGGTGGAGCTGACACGAGCAGAAACAGACAGCTTTGACATTTAAATAACAATCATTTTTGAACCATGACAAGAGTCCTATTCCTGACTTTCATCAAAGTTGTGTCATTTCACTGAATTCAATGGAACGAAAAAGATAAATGTACTGGAGAAATATAATTTCCACGTAATTTTGTAAAAGTAAGGCACATTTCTGAGTTAATCAGATGTGATAAATTAATTACCACATTACTTCTGTTGTTGCTGCATCATGTTGTTGATCAGTGAACTCACTGGCATAGTGAGGTTGACAATGAAACATCACTGTCAGTCATGTCTGATTAAAATCAAACTACGATGATGGTAAATATGATATCAGACAGGAAATGATTAATCTATCGAGTAGTTTGTTAGTCAACACAAAATCAACTCTCAACTACACTACAGTAAATGTGGTGGTGGCTCATTATGTGGACTTTGTCTCAGATATTTTCTTTAAATAACAGCATGTCCACAGTAGCAGCAAAACAGGACATTTTGCTCTGAGATTATACATTTCTGCATTTCTGTATTTTAATAGTGTACCAAAGGTCGATTTCCTGTTATTTAATGGTAAACATTATATTTAAAAAAAAAACCCCAAAAAACCAACTGGCATTTGCTATTATGTAATGGTGTATCTATAGTGGAAAATATGACACTTTCATTAATTTAATGGTGCATCCACAGTATAAAGACAAGTGTTAAATAAATCCAGAATGTAACAGATGTGGGGGCAGCCCACTACCTGGTGTTTGTCCTGTAATTAAAAAAATGGAAATTTTATGGTTCATCCGTTGTAAATAAAAAAGGGCAATCTTTGCCAGAAATATACTAATGGAAATACAAATTAAACTTTTCTGTTACTTAATAATGTAACTACAGTGTTTAAGAAAATGTTTCAAACTAATTTTTGTATTAATGTATAAATCTTTCACATTTCTGTAAAAATCCTGATCGAAAGTCAATATAAAAAAAATGCTCTGATTTGTTCCATGTTTGCTGATTCATTACATTCTCTCTTAACATTACAAACAAACATCAACAAAAACAGTAAATAAATGGACATACGTCTGCAGCACTGTGGACAAAGATACGGTCATACAGCTTTTACATGCAGATGTTTTTTTACAGTATAGTTATACTTGATTTGTCAGTTCAGTTATTTTTAATTTTTTTTAAAGATACTTTTTGGCTTTTTTTTTTAGGTAGGACAGAGAGCGAGACAGGAAAGTGGACCTGCAGCAAAGGGTAATGAGCCGGACTCGAACCCATGACCACTGCGTTGGGGACTACAGCCCCTATACATGGGACGCCAGCTCAACCAGGTGAGCTATAGCGGTTACTTTTTTAAGCAAAAATGCTAAACATACACTGCCAAATACACGACAATTATGCTTTTCAGATCAATTACAAGAGGCAAATCAGCAAAAACAGAGATACCCTGCTATATTTATAATAAAGACAAAAAAACATTCCCTTGTGGCTTGTGTTTGGATTTAAATATCACAATCGACTTCAAGCCTTAGTTTTCAGTGTATTTTAAAGTAAAATGTCACTCATAAACAAGCCGTCCTTTAATCATAGAAAGGTAAATATTAGTTCTTCTCCGTGTCAGAAACACGAGGTCCACTGCTCTGATCTGAGATGAAGACACACAGACTGGAGCTGCCTCATTAACAATCAGTGTGGAAATCAAACCCAGCTTCATAATATTCCCAAGTTGAGAGCCTTGAGAGCTGGAGCTGTTTTTTTTTGCATTTTTGGCAGCAAGTTTTGTCTCTAATAAAAACTTTATTAAGCTGGCAGACAGTCATTTATATTGGCATCAATAAACCACCACAGGAAAATACATATTTTCTTTTTAGCCTCGTTAAGAGATAAAACTGCTGTTCTTTTTTTCCTGTATTGAGACATCTGTTAGCAGACAGGGCTGTAATAATTGCACTAATGTGTGTTCAAGCCTAAAAAAAATACATTCTTCCTCTTTTATTGTCACTGTATGATTGTCCACCATTGTCTCAGGACTTCAGCTAACATTCTGCAAATCATCAGCTTGAAAAAGACCTCCTTAAACCACAACTTGACCTTTCTGTGACCTGAAATGAACAGGATTACTGAACAGTTGATTTGGTGAAGGGTGCCGATTACAGAGGGCTGCAGGTAATGAACAACCTATAAAACATAAACAGCAAACAAAAAAACCCCAAGAGCATTGGAAAGCAGCAGACACTGTTTACCAGAAACCCCTCCAAAAAACAGGTGACACGAAAATACAGTAAAATGGTATTTTGCTCAAGTCGCTGTGTAGGGTTTGGAGACCAGAGCTATAGCTGGAAAATATGGTCTTACAGAAGTAGCAAATCCTACATTTAAATAGGTAATTTAAATCAATTGCAGAATGACGCCATCAGTTTTAATTAGAGTTTTCCACATTGCCTGGCACAGAATGAAAACTGAAAAAAAAGCTGGAACTTAAATAGATGAGCATTACCAAACCAAGCGCATGAAATATGTGTTTATCCACTAAATATCGTGTGCTCTATCTCCAGTCATCAGTCGTGATTAAAAGTCTGTGCGCTCACAGCCATCGAATGCAGAAACATTTCATGTAAATCCAGCTCGGTTCCTAAAGGAGCACGTTTGCCGTGGCCGCGTCTTCAGCCGTTGGTGTTTTGTGTACACGTGTAGGTATGGATGTGTACATTGTATGAATGATGTCCTAATGTATTCTCCATGGACCCTGTGACACTGTTCAATTACACCACAGTTATTCAGTGAAAGAACACATTTACATGAGTGCAGTGTTTGAATACGACCCAGCATTTACAGCATAATGAGCTATTAGCATTACTGCCACAAGAACACACTGTGAATGCGAGATTTTCTTATTTAAAAAAAAAAGAAATAAAAAAATGATTTGATTCATGCTTAATTTGATTATGAAGACTGTAGAGTGCCTGACAAACAGCCTGCAAGACAAGGCATTGTTCAATAATATGAAAATACAATGGGAGCAGATGAAAGAGTCCACTTAATGCTTTTTGAGCCTAGTGTGCAGCTTAACACCTAAACAGCTGGCATTTACATTTTGCACTTATTTTTAACAACAAGACAGACAGAGAGAGACAAAAAGTTTGGGGAGGGAAAGGAGGATTGAAATTAAACTGAAAAATGAATTTACAACTGCAATTAACATAAATTATTCTATCAGAAAGCATTTGGAGTTCCTGTGTGAGCGTTGTAGTGTCTGGCATTAAAAAGCATCGCTGTTCAACAGCAGACTCAAAAACTGAAACGAGAAAAAGCACTTCATTCTAATGTACTGATTAAATAACAGTGACCAAAGCGTGAGTAAGTTCAGTGCCATAGTTCACTGCTCATAACAGGACAAGGCTGCAATATACAGGGGAAAAAATGATATTGCACATTTTTTTGAATTGTCTATGATATATATTGCGAAATGACAAAACAGAGCAACTTTTTCCAAATAACTCCATTTGTGGTGACTTTGTGATGCTAATTTAAACGGTCAAACTAATTAATTGTATTGCCTCGTGTGGTGGCAACAGTTGCAGGACTGTTGACGGATTCTTTCTGTAGCTGAAATACTTCCATACAACTGATGTTACATGAGTTCTTGTACCCAAATGTTTCTTTTAAGCGTTTCTCTGATGTTTCCTGCTCATTTTGTTGTGCACATGCCGAGTCTGCATGTCAACAAATCTGAGGTGTGTTGACTGATTGTATTCTATGTTTGTATTCTGTGTGTATTCATGAACCCTTGACTGGCAGTAAAGGATGTTCTGTCAGATAGATTTGGTTTTTTTGGAATCAAGCAGCAAAAAAAGTTGTCATTGTTATATTTTCATGTAGATTCGTTTTCTTTTCTTGTATGGAAAATGTCTGGACCATGCATACGTGATGTATTTGTGTACCTGTATAGCGTTTGTGACATTCCAGCTGGCTTCCCAGGCGGTGATGGTGGGAGAGGGATTAGTGCTGCTGGTGTTGGAGCTCTGACCTGCAGCCCAACTGCTGCTGGCTCGCTCTTTTTTAAGGCGACCACAGCGCTCAGAAGTCCCCTCCACAGCTCTGTCTCCATCTCGTTTCTCCTCTTTATCTTCAGAAAGTCTCTGTTGGAGCGCAGTCAGCCTGTAGGACCTCATCTTGTTCCCCTGGTTCTGGCTCAAACCTAACTTTTCCTTACTTCCCATCCCACCAGCTTGCATCTCAGAAGATTTTCTTTCCGTGTCATGGCTTCTGGTGTTTTTGAACCAAAGGGACTCTTCAGTGGAAACAGCCGAAGTGATGGTGACGGTCTTGGTTCCAGTGGAGATTACAGTAGTTCTGGTTTCTTTTAAAGCCGGCCTCTCCTGCCATAGAGTGCTGGTGGATGCTGCCTTGTCAGGATCCCCTGGATCGTCTTTGTGAGTTAGAGCCAAGCTGTTGTCTCTTGAGGATCTTCTGTTTCTTCTGGCGTCATCAAAACACTGACTATTTTTGCTTGTCATGTTGTTAAGGGGCAGTCTGCTGTCCTCACTGTAGGTCCGGTTTAACTCATCACTCTGAGTCAGAACCAGCATCTCCTCATCTTCTTGAAAGATTCTGGAATCAAAACATGTTTTAAAGTCACAACTCCATCATTCATTTTAGTTAGAAATCTTTGTAAACAGCATATTTTTTACTTCTTGATGGGTTCCACAAGTATTCAGGCATTTCAAGAGTATTAAAGGTGTCTGGTTATGGGGCTATTCTTTCAGAAAAAAAGAGTGTGCTTTAATTTAACCAACAAGTGCTGCTGTGCTCCTACACTTGTGTCAACAAAAACACAAAATAACACATTAAATACAAAAAACATATATTTCAATTAAAAACCCCAGATCCATCTCTCAATTGATATTATGACTTCTTTAATGTCTGTGTTCACAGAGCCCTGTTACCTATATTGATATGTTTGTTGTTAATACAATATTTAAACAGTATCTGGCACAACAGTTTATTTATGGGATTAGAAAGTCCTATCTGATCTTCAGTTTTACTAGTATACCTTTCAAGAGTGACCCAGTCTGTTCTTTTCCATTTTTAATGTGTGTATTTTTATGTTTCGAGTGTTTGCCTGTACTTTTTATACATGCTGTCTTTTTTCTTTATTATGTAAAAGCACTTTGCGAATTGTGTTCTTAGAAAGTGCTTTACAAATAAACAAAGTTTATTGTAAACCAACAATAGAGTAGAACAATACGGAACATGTTTGGTGCTGTGACTCACCTTGTGGTCCAGTCCAGATGCAGCCTCGACACTGCCCAGCCCCACAGAGACCCAGCAGCACTCCAGGGTTGCCCGGAGCTTCGAGCCCAGCGAAGGGAACCCATCTTCAACCTCAGAATGTTGCAGCCTCAGCCTCTTCGTCTCCGGAGCCTTCAGGTCCGAGGCAGCTCGACTGACCCTGAATACATAAGCGGACAAAAATCCTCAGCCGAATACACAGCCGCACGCCACAGTGTAGGCCGGTAAAGTAAACACAGGACTCCCATTTACAGCCACATAAGCACATCTACATAAATACCCACATGCACAGGTGTGTGAAATGACTGACAAGTTGGTGAGCTGTAACATTATAATATGCTGGTGCTTTCAGCGGTGAAGGAGTAAACAGCTATAATGGCCCACACAGTCAATAAGAACACTCAGAGACGTAGTGGAGGGAAAACTTAGGCGAGTTTACCAACTTTATTGCTGAATGCAATCCACATTATCAATATTTACAAGCTGAAATAATCAATGAATCATATATACAATGACAATAATGATCATTGCAGATTATGGGTGATATTTCACTCGTCATGTACATCTGCAATTATTCCAAAAGAACTTGATTTCAGTTTGAAGCTGCTTTGTTGAAGCGACAAACATTTTTCTGATGATGAATCGTCACTACAAATGGATTTTACCGTCTCAGAAATACTGTCCCTGACAGCTTTTCCTGTCTAAGGAAGACTTTTCTTTCCAGCAGGCTTGCCTATAGTAATGCTTTGTTTTTTGGCCGTCCAAAGGAATCTTCAGACAAACTTCAGTTGATCCAACAGCAGCGCATCTTCCCAAAATTCCACTTCATTTCTTCCCAGTCCATTCTGGAAACCATTTTACAATTTTAGTTTTAAGTTGTAAATCTCCTAGTGGACATGCTCCAGACTTTTAATCTGATTTGTTGGTTAGGTATTGCTGTTCTAGATCCCTAACATCATCTAGCTCTGGGATCTTGAATTTCTGAAGATTAGAACTAAAACATACGGAGACGCTGCATTCTGTGTTGTCGTTTCCCATCTGACAGAGCATGTGACCCAGCTGACAGATAAAACCATGAAATGTTACTAATGTTAAACCTATTTATTGTGGACTATTTCATTGTATGTTATTGTCTTATAATAATAATTATTTTTTATCCTTCTTTTTACTTTTTTGATGTACAGCACTTTGAGTTGCACTGTGTAAACTGCGCTATACAAATAAAGTTAGAATTATTATTACTAGTTATAACTTGGTAACAACATGTGTGTAAAAGTTAGTGTTTTCCAGTTCCATGCCTTTGTGAGAGACCGGACAACGTTCTGCCCCAGAGTGTGCTTAGTTGTCAGGGCAGCAGGAGGAGCCATAGAACAGCAGTGTGTGGAACTGGATGGACTCAACTGAACCAGAACTTCTCCATACTTCTGATGCATTCATCATCTTTTCAACTCTTCTTCTTTTTTTCTTTTCAGGCAGTCAAAACTGTGTTGATGCAACATTTCATTTGTTTTGCAGAACTGACGGTTTTATATCCAGCTCTGCAGAGCCCCGTTGTATGTTTGAAGACCTTTTTTGGATGCATATACAATTCCACATGTTTGTATTTGTCAGCAGCTGCAGACAGTAAGTGAAGTACAAGCTCAGTGGACTACAGGGAAAAGTAGTTTGATTAGCCTAAACTGAACTTTTTTTTTTCTTTTTCTCAGGAATTTAAAGTAGCACCTTTTTAACCTTAGTGGCACAACCTCTGTGAAAAATGCTTTTTTTAAATTTTATTTTTGTTATTTTTATTATTGTGATTCTGTTCTGTGATGGAGCACATTAAGTTTGAAATATAATGAATACTACACTAGAATGGTAAATCTCAGCTTGAATTGAGTAGGCTTGTGTCAGTATTAACCCTTTATGGGGCAGGTGACTGTATTTGGTAACTTCCTTGGACGTTCAATATGAATGAAATGAAAAATACTTTATTTATCCCAGAAGGGAAATTCAATGTTGTAAAAGCTCACTTTTTTTTTTTTTTAAATGAACATAACATATATTCTATACAACAACAACAACAATCATTCAGTCAGTCAGATTTGTAATGTGTCATTTGTAATATGTCCACCCTGGGTCTCTCATTGAGGTTGAAGAAGCATGTGCACTTGCCAAGCACTTTATAAATACTTTTTGCAATGTTTTTTTTTGCAGTTTGTTACGTTTTCTTTCATTTATTCTAAATCTTCCACACAATCTACCACATATGGTAACTTTATTAATCTTGATTTACAACTTTTTCTTTTTTTTTTTAAGTCACAAAAGTAAAAAATATCTCGAAATAGCCTTCAATAACACCCTAGGGTTGGAATTTGACAACAGTCCAAATACTAATGTTCTGAACTGCACATGGGAGTAACATCAGTACGATTGGGGGGGAAGATAAATCATTTTATTCTGATGAGTCTATCTATCTATCTATCTATCTATCTATCTATCTATCTATCTATCTATCTATCTATCTATCTATCCATCTATCCATCTATCCTGATATTCGCTTTCTCCTCCCCTCTGCCCTGGCAGGGAGCACAGAGGAAGAGGAGGAGTACCCGCAGACTTTGGATGAACTTCAGTAAACTTGTGTCCACTGATCGGACCTCGGCGCGACATGAAGCGACTCCGGCTCGTGTTTGTCACCGCGTTGCTATGGCAATGCTGCCGCGGCCAGCAGAGAGGTGAGTCACCGGAGACTGATCGATAATCGATACACCGTCGATACACGGAGCTGCTAATGTTGGGCAGCTAGCAGCAGCAGGTTCGGACTCGGCTCAGGGACTCGATTCATCAACGGATCACACTAGAAGTAAAAGTCCAACTGACACGAAGAAACAGGTTTAGTGGAGCTAAAAGAACACAAGATGTGTGAGTGAGGGTTTGGTCTGCTGGGGGTCTGACTTGGGAAGTTTCTTTGTGTTGGAGACGCAGCAACGTCTGAGGTTAGAATTACAGATGGATTGGTTATTTTAGGACTCATAAATCAGCTGTAGGGTATGAAGCTACCTCCACAGACAGACGGATGATCGGGTGAATGTGGGAACAACCCCCTTTTAACCTTGTTCAGGACTTTTGGGGGTCTTTTGTACCCCAGGCCATTGGTTTGTTTTTTATTTTTGAAGAGTTAAAAAAAAATTTTAATATAAAAGAGGGACATTTGTCATGCATTTGGAACCAAAAATATGTCAACTTATCAGGAAATGTATTTAACGTTGTATAAAATACCAACAAATGTTTTGCACATCTTCTTTCTTGGGGTTCAGTGGACCCCGAAAGAACTTCTATGTATGGCAACATGAAAGTCTTGACTAGGGTTAAGAACGCTGATCTTTCTATTTACTATATATGTTTTGTTTATTAGAAATCTGCTCCAGCAAACACATTCATTAATAAAACCATGGAGGCTCTTCTCCTGGACAACAAGCCCTTCCTGCCTTTCTATATAACTTTACTAATAATTAAATGACTGAAATTAAAATAATGATAATAATCAGCAGGGAGGGCATGCAACACTAGCCAAGGATTAGAAGCTAGCTATGTATAATCAGTGGACTAACTCACTCTGCTGTTAGAAATGGGATTTTTTAGGTTGATTGTAAAGTAATCTATCAGTTAATTGATTAGTTAGCTATAAAGTAATTGGTTAGATTTTTTTTAAACATTTTTTTAAAAGTTGAATTTCTCTGAATCCAGTAAATATTTTCTGAACTGAGTGTCTTGAACTGACAAATCAACACATTGGAGGATGTCATCTTATGCCGTGGGAAACACCGATTAACATTTTTTAACATTGTCTGACATTTTAGAGATCAAACAGCTGGTTGATTAGTGCTTAATGAGTGATGAAAAAGAATTGTTAGTTGCAGAAAATGTGGCCAAAAAAAAAACCCTCCAAAAATTCTGCGTGGGTGTATTTAGGTTTAAGTAAGAATAAGGTTTTTGTTTTTTTTTTTATTTCAGATGACTCTACCCTTTGAGCAAATCATACCATGAAATGCACTCGAGAACAAGACACTGCTCTTCTACTGGGTGTATTTGCGGGGCTGTGAAAGATTAATTTATGGGCTGTGTGTATGTGTTAGGGCCGTGACATAGTCAACAATGAAAAATGAGCAACAAAGCCTTGAGCAGAGATACGGATTGACGGCTGAGACAAAGCAATATATCATGGTTAACAATCAGAGTCAAAATATTCATGCAAGCACTGCCTCTTAGTGTAGTTAGGCAAATTGCCTCACTTAAACACAAAACGCAGTAGAATTTGACCTTTTTAGGGGATAAAAACAAATGCTTCCAATGCGTGAAGATGATCATCGGTGCGTATTTGTTTGCATGTGCGAGTCTAGCGTTGGCTGGTGTTGGTAACTGTCGCTTTGAAAGATAAGACAAATCTATTGCTCGTCATGCCCTTTTCTATTTATCCTCTTCAAAACATCTCCAACTAACCCAGGAGGGCTGTGGGCCTCCTGCAGAGGAGAGGAGGGAGGCTGCTGTCAGGATGTGAGTCTCTCTGCATACTGTGAGAGAGAGGGAGCGAAAGTAGGAGAGGGTGGGAGAGGCCATCTGCGTTAGGAGCCTCATTACCAGGCGTGTCAACCAGGCATGCTCTCTATCAGCGACGGAGCTCAGAGAGACACCAGGAGATAATCAGGAAGAGGAGGAGGAGGAGGAGGAGGAGGGCTGAAGGAGAGAGAGAGAGAGAGAAGAGGGGGCATTCAAGACTTATTAGGCATTGGATGAGACATCAGTGATAGAGAAAAGATGGATGAAACAGGTAGATGAATGGTTCAGAGGACACAAGACAGAGGAGCAGGTCAAAGTCAGGCACTGGAAGTATGCGACCTAAAATAGACGTTTTTGTTTCCTCAGTATTGTTTGACGGCAGGAATTGAAGCAATTTTGTTGAACAAGATTCTTATTAATTTTTTTGTTGGTGATGGTGAAAGTTCAAGTAAATGAACTAATTTTTCGTAATACAAAAAGCTGATTTATCTATCAGTCGATACACAGGAAGAAAAAGGGACAGTTTTAATAACTGAATAGCAAAAGGACCAGATGACCTATTTTTTTCAATCACGGTCAGTCATTAACACAAACTTTTCAGCAGATTTTATTAGCTCATATAAAAGACTTCTGTCTCTGCTTTTTCATTGGTTTGAAGTTGGCAAGGCTCCATTGGAAAGATGCAGTGCTCTCCAGTTGTGTGCACCAACCGTTTATCAATACATGCACTTTTCTGTTTGCTTCTATGTATTCAGCACTGACCCATCGGGGTTTTTTTTCCAAACTTAAGCTTTGATTTACTTTAACTTTTATACCTTGTTTAAGAAAGCAAGCCATTTGAAAACAACATATTGGGCTCGAGAAACCATTGCTGTTCTAATATTTTATAACCAGGTTAATATAATGACATTGTGAAAATAATTATTAGTTAGTCGTAAACTTGAGGTTTCATATCGGTTATTTGTTAGGATTAGCCACTGAATGTTAAGTCACACACTAATTCCACTACGTCATCACAAGGCCAGAAAAGTCCAGTTTGTTCTGCAGCAAACAGAAAATTACCACAATAACGTGAACCCTAAAGTTTATTTAGCTCCTGTAAAAAAACTTGTTTGTACATTCTCTCTTATAGACCGACTTGATTCTTCTTGCTGTATAGGTTTTGAACTCTGACTTTCTATCAGACTGGAGTCGGTATGATGCACAAGACTCCAGAGCCACGCCAAACGACGGTATCGATAAAAGATAGTAAAATGTCAAGAATATGTGACTGTCACTGGGGAGAATTGAAAAGTTCTGAGAAGCTGGCAGAAAAGTTAACTTGTTGGAGTTATGTGTGTATTAATGCGAATGTTACCCGGCTGATTTGCATGAATAGATGTGAACTAAAGCCACCAGAGACACCGCTGTGGAATGAATCCAGACAAGGCTTATAAACCAACTGAGAAATCAACATTTTTATTTAGCAAATCCATGTGACTTATTTATAATACTGCTGTCCTGCAGAAACCTCACGCTCCGTCTTCAAAAAAAGCAAACATATGTGGAAGGTTGAGAAAACTGATTGATTTCCCTATTGATGTTTATCGTATTTTTAGTGTAATTAGAGGCACTGACGGATCCTATGAAATATTTTCTCCTTGGCAGAATCGGTGCCAAACGTCAAAAATTAGTTAATTTGTAGATAAAAGGTCTCTTCAGGGCAACTACACGTGTGCTGAGAAGTTTATGGTAATGTGGATTAAACCAAACTGGGCTGAATGTGATGTGAACCCACCAGAGGTATCGTAGTGAATGCAGTGTGAATCCAGAGTGGGTTTTTCTGCCCATCAGAGAAATCAACATTTTTATGAGGTGAATTCATCTCAGTGTCATAATGTTTCTGAAATATGTTGATCTGACTTTGCTATGTTAATATGAGAGCAGCCGAGCTTAGCTGAATGGGTTTGATGGCGCACGCTGGAGGGAAACTCAACTTTTTCTCAGCCTGGTACTCAAATTCGGTGAATACAATCAGTGTGTCGTAGAAAATAAGAGGGAAAGGCAAGAAGGATGGAAAAATAGTGACGAAGGAAGAAAAAAAAGGAAAGAAATCAGGAAGATATGAACGATAAAGGAGGGTTTAGTGCCGTTGTGTTTGTGCTGTAATAAGAGGTTATGTGGCAGAATTATATAGACGTCGTTAAAACATGCAAATGAATGCAGATTGTGAATACGTAAGTGGTTTATCTGTAAGTTATTTGAATAAATGCAAGCATTACGCACTCATCACCTACTCCTAGACTGTCATTCACCCTATACTGTGTGTTTTTATAGTGTTGGTACACTTAAAGTTTAGCTTATCTTCTTTTTCATATGTACAACTATTTGTATATGTCCCTGGTAGTCAAAAGACATGACAGAAAGAACAACTGCAGTGCCAAGCACCATCAGCTAATTGCATTAAATGCCAGAAAATAGTGAGAAATGTTCATTACAATTATTCCAAAGCTTTTCAAGTCCTAGTGTTATATAAGAGAGAGAGGGAGAAAAAAAAAATCCCCGCATTTGACAAGCTGGAAATGATCATAATTTGTCCAGTAATTGAACTGAGTCAATCCCCATTCTTCTGTCCACATGTCTAAATGTCGTTGAACTCTAAATTGCTCCTGATTTGTGGTTGTGTAGAAAGAAATATAAACTGCTTTGTACAAATTCCAAATCAGTGTGATCTGCAGCTGTACTATACCTTGTACGGACAAACGTGTTGAGCTGTACGTCTGACTCTATTAGAGTTTATGTTTGCAATTCTCTGAATTCTCTCGTCTTTCTTCTCCAGTCACTGCTGTCTGTAGCACTGACAGAAAGTTACAACAAAGGAAACTGTAACGCAAAGTTACTTTGCTGTGATGTTTTTGCTCTGAAACACCTTGAACTAACTTATAAGTTCATTTCCATCCACCAGAAATGACTGGGGTGTGTTGTTCTCAGTCATACTGCTGTATAAGCTTCGACTTACAGCCCTTGTACGTGTATGTCTGTGTGCTGGTAGCTTTCTAACCAATGACAACTTCACAGCCTCTGCTCTGCGTTTGTCAAGTTGTCTTTGGCTTCCAGGCGGCCAAGAATTAATCAGTGACATTGCACCAAAGACACAGATCACATGCCCACCAACAGGTGTTTCTATGTCTGTGCGCTTCAGAGGAATCCCCTGAGAGCTAAAATTAGCCAGGTGCTAAGTTGGAAGTTTCTGTCAATAAGGACGACGGCGGAAGCTGTAAGAGAAAGAGGAGAGGTGTTCAGCAGTACAAACATCTGACTGGGCTTCTTCCGCCTGCCCTTGTGTGGTGCATAAGGAAAGTGCTGTGCAGAAGGTTTCAGCATTTAAAGTAAAGTGAGGATGCTTTCAAAATAATACCACGGATATCTTTTTGTTTTACTCTAAACCTTGAACTGTTGCACAGAGCTGAAGGTTGGAATGTGTGCTAAAAGTCAAACCAAATCAAGACCAGGACCAGACCAGTGCGAGTCCTTCACTGCATGACACACTGACTAAAGTTGTGGAACATGCAAATCATTACATGGTTCCGCTGAAACTAGTGCCACTGAAACCAGTTGGCTAAATCTCTTTTGATGAGGTGTGAAGCGTTTTGCTCCAGAGCTAGTTTGCTAATGTTAGCTATCCAGCTTTGCAAACGTCTCCTGCACTCATCTTTGGTAGCTCCTAAATCCCCTGCTATGTTTTACAATAATTTGCTTAGTTTTAGTGAGAAATCTGCCAGATTGCTTGATATGACAAAAGAAATAAAGGGAAGGGATGTTGTTTTTCCAAGCACAAACGGGAGTAAAGAGTTCTCTAGAATAATGGGGAAAATGGATTTAAAGCTGCAACTCATCTGTGGGGGTGGGGGACAGTTAATGGCATTCCCTAAAACAAAGTGATTTCCTTTGAGTTTGTCAAAAGTGAGACTGGAACAAGATGATGATGTGGTTATGGAGGTTGGACTAATTCTATAAATGTGTGACAGATCATTTGAGAATAACGGAGCTCTTTGAATGCTCTGTTCTGATTGCAGAAGTAATACATGGACTTGTGATGCATAAACACAGCCTATTGTTTCATGGGACCTTGTTTGAACTAATGGATGTGTGATACAGCTCTCAAAATATTTGGTTCAGTTTGTTTTGCATATTTGATTATTTTGCATGTATGATTATTTGTGAATTTGTCAGTGAATACTTATTACAGTAGCATGTTAATGTTTGACTTGTGCTCTTCCCTGTGGGGCTCTGCTGCCTCCTACAAAGCACATCTTCCACTAAACAAATTCTAGGTCTGTGCATGTGTGTGTACGCCCATGTGTGTGAGTGTGTCCTAGCTGTTTTGTTGTCAGAACAGCATTGATAATGCTGAGGAGAAAATCAATAGTTAATTCTACCAGGGACACAATAGCTGCTCTGCAGCTCCATTCTACGGTGGGCTTAGACACCGAAAGAAACAGGGCATGAGTTGATGAATTGGTAAGTGTGTGTGCATGTGAGTTCATACAGGGTGTCCATGTGTGTGTTTGCACCAGCTACAGCACCCAGACTGTTAACTGTGCCTAAAAAATAAACTAGACTACAATATGGATTTGTAGGAAACAGCATAAAAATTGTAAAATTGATTGGATGACAAACTTTGGGCTGGTGTGCAACTTCCAGCTCTGGAATACAACACAGACACAACCCGATGTGCAACACGAAATACATGGAAAATAATGGAAATTAATACAAGTGTATTGTCAATAGCATCAATTTCCTACATTGAGAGGCTTCAAAATCAAAATGACCATTTTGTGAAGTCATGTTACCTGTTGTCCAGCTTCAACATTTCAGTGTGACTTTCCAGAAATAACAGCCAAAATTACCTATCTTCATTCTGAAGCACCGCTCCGATGTAGTTTGATGGTTTCATTTCTCTAACCTTTTTAGATTTTCCAACACTGCTGCTGCTGTGTGGGGAAATTGCTCTCCAGTAGCATTTTACTTTTTGCTTACCAAGTAGTAAAGTAGCATACTGTAGAGAGTGAATAGCAGAATATGGGTTACTTCTTTGGAGTTTTACTGCAAAACCCATGTTAACACTTAATCTAGTATTGGACATTTGTAAGTGTTATTTAATAACACTTACAGCTATTTAATCTATATGAATCTATTAATTGTTTGGTCTGTTAGATATCCAACACAAGTGAAAAAAATGCGTATTAAAATGTTGTACAGCATACTGGGAAAGCCTAACTCTAACCCTCACGTTTCAGAAGCTGGAAGTAGGTCAACTGTAGTACTTTTTGAAAAATTACTAAAATGATTAATCAATAAGCAAAATAGTTGCCAAGTAGTTGCACTGTCACTTTTCTCATCAGGGAAATGAATAATCATTTAAGCGCTACAGCCACCTTCTTGATACCAGACTAATCTGTTTTATATTGTATCAATCTCGGTCTTGAAAATCTGCTCTTCTTTGCCAAAAAGACAGTGTTTACCTCATTTTAAGTGTTTGTTGAGACTGTTTGAAGAAGCTGTAGAATTCTGGTGCTCACAGTGTAGCGTCAAGTGACACAGATGCATTTAAAGTATTGATGTGTATCATAGATAAAAGGTCTTCCAGACAGACGGACGGACAGACGGATCCATGTACGTTCGCTGTGGGATCTGTTGCTGTGAATTTGCGGCTAAAACACTGCGCGCCTAACATACAGATGTGCCGCTGCAAAAACAGAGGCTGCTGTCCCTCACACACATGAACACACACGTCTGCAGCTGCAGAGACGTTGGAATGACCTCTGCTTCTCCATTTCTCTGTCTCCTTCTCTCATCTCTCCCTTGCTCTCTGATCTTTCTGGGTGCTTATATTTTCCCAAGGAGCTTCCTGTGGTAACACATGGTGTCAATAATGAGCCCCCTACACACACACACACACACACACACACACACACACAAACTCTTCCCCTCCTCCGCTACTCATAATCCTTCATCCCCTCTTGCTTGCCTCTTTCGTTCCTGTCCCTCTCTGCTCTTTCTTTCCTCCTCTCCTTTCACTCCTTGTTCTCCTGATTGCCCTTCTCTTCCTCTCATCATTTACTCCTCTTCTTTTCTGCACCGTTTCTTCTTCTCGTTGCTTCACCTTTTCTTCCCGTCCTGCTCTTTCACTTCTTTTGCAAACATTACATTAGCTGAGAAGGAGAAGGCATATCCATTTCTGTAGCTGTCGATGGCTGATGTCTACATTATTTCATCAGTGTCCATATATCTGTTTTAACTTTTTTAAAAAGTACACCGGCGATATGAGGTTTTTTCCGAATTCTGGAAGCATTCTACGCTTTGCTGCTTCTTTATTTCATATCGTTGCCCCTCTCCTCTGTGCCCCCTTACACATTCTCCCTCTCATCTCCTCACCCACCTCCTCTCCTCTGCCTGCCTTTCATCCTGTGTAGGAGTAGCATTGACAACCTCTGCGGCCATAGCTGAGCTCAATGTCTGGCCTCACTTTGTTTGTCTTGCTGCTCCTTCAATGTAGGTTTCTGGAGGTCTTATTGTTTTGTTCCAACTCAAATCACTTGAGTTCAAAACCTCTGTTTATCCACAGAGAACACACTGAGAGCAAGCTGTCTTTTACAGGAGAAATCCGTCTGACACAGGCAGTTCAAAGACAGCCATAAAGCAAGACAGGCGCCCCCCAGCTTTATTTTGGATTTTTTAGTTTGTGGGATTTGGTTTGTGTTTTTTTTTTTTAGTTAAACTTTGAGAACTAGTGCTCAGTTTGTTGATTTTGGTCCAGGGTTTTCCTTTAAGCTGTTTTATTACAATGTATCTAGGTCATGCAGCTACAGCACTGGGTTGTACTGCAATGATTTATTACAATCAAATGATGATTTGCTTTTGATGAAGTGGGGCGACAGTCCGGTTTATCAATAGTACAGTAAATAATCCTATTGTGGAAGTCAGAGGTGTGATTATTCAAATTGAGTCAGATTCAAGACAAATTTGAATTCACATACTACTTGAAAAAATCAAAGTAGACATGTAAATCTTTTTGCCTGAGTTTTGACACTGATGGCATGTGACTGGGGTTGAATACTGCGATTTGACATCCCTGTGTTTCCAGGGAACTCTTGCCTGAATCTGCTCGTTTTTCCCCAGGGAAAAGCTGTGTGAACCGTAGTATTTGCATACTTGTGTGTCTTTGTGTATGCCTGTGTGTTCATACTGAGAACTGTGACGTATATATATTGTCTGTATTGAAACGACCACGCCTTCTCCAAACCTCAGGAGTGCGTAAGTGTGGAAGACAGGCTGCACTTGCTGTTGTAAGTTATAGGAAGCATGTTTAAATCTTTAATGCAGTTCCTGAACTAATGTATTGCTGATGATTAAAAGTGATCATTGGTTTACAGCCATCACTGAAAAGGTTCTTTAATTCCATCAGTATGTATATGATGGCAATGTATTCAAAAGTGTCTGAGTTACAAGTTAGCAGACAGTTTAAACCAATAATACTGTCAGCGATAAAATCCATTTTTGCCATCACATCTTTATGAACATCGTCATTGTCACTCCCCTTTACTTTGCTCTCCTACCTTTATAAGCAGGCTAACAAATAATACATACAGTATATCAGCTTCATTAAAGGCAGCAGTTGCGGCTTAGAGAAGCTTTCAGATTT
The DNA here is from genome assembly GCF_000690725.1 of Stegastes partitus. NCBI lineage: Eukaryota > Metazoa > Chordata > Actinopteri > Pomacentridae > Stegastes > Stegastes partitus. Next base: position 761,245 of record NW_007577740.1, read on the forward strand.
GACTGTGATTGAATGTGTAGAGCATCTCAGTGCATCTTTGCTGGAAAAGTAAACAGAAAAAATACGAATATCGCCTTAATTGGCAGATCAACAAGAGTGTTGTCAAGAGTAAAGCAAAACTTGTAGCCTGAGGGAAGAAGGCTGAAAATGCAGTCGTAAAATGTGGGTTTCTTTGAGTTTGTTATGCAGCATCCAGGAAAATTTGTAAACCTAATACAACCACAGATGCTATATTAACAATACACATAGCAGGCATTGTCATCCCTCGTTGGTTTGCATCGGCGCAGATGCCTTTAATATCGCCAGTACCTCCCACATATGGTAAGAGGCGCGGAGGAGAGGGACGCGTGAAACCTAATTGGAGCACATAGGTAACTTGTCCAGCATGGTTGACAGGCAAGGTGCACTGTGCACATTCAACTTTGCACTAGAACGTATTGTAAAGTACATTCAAGAAGATCAGTTAACTGAGGAAAAGGCCGACATTATTGTGGACCAAAAACTGATTAAGACATCCTAATAAACAGCAAAATTCTAAATGACTACTGGCACACTTATCAGAAGATGTGAATTTAGCTGATGGCATCATAATGACTACATTTATTGACTTGATATTTCCAGAGAAAACTAGGGGTCTCGTGGAAGCAGAGACTTTTTAAGCCAGCATCTAGCCCAGGATTCAGCAAGCTGAAACACTCAAGAACAGAAAACACTGGGAGCCGCAAAACCCTTTTGACATCTAAAGTGAAGATAACACTGCATATACCGTTTTTTTGTTTTTTTTTTACCTTCATGCTATGTATAAAAAACTATCGTGTGTTACATTTATGAACTCAATGAACTGCTACAGAGAAAACAACATTTTATTTCTCCATGCAACAAACAGATTTTGAACTCCGAAAAAGAAGAGACGTTGGGTTGAAGGTTACTTTCAAATAAAATACTCAATCTCTATTTAAATCCTCCTCGTATATATGAAATAAAAAGCCGAACTTAGATTATCCACCTACAGCAAGTCATTAGTGACTCGGCTGTGACTAACAGTCACATGTAAAACAAATTAAAGGACTTTTTGGCTGAACTGCAGGATGTGAGATCAGAGAGCAGAAAAGTGTGAACATGTAAGTCGTCAAATATCTGTAGTATATAGTCACATCTTTTTTTTCAACTGTTGTTTTTTTCTTATTTATTTATTTATTTTTATCAATTGCACTATATATGCTGCAAGGTGGAGCGGTGGTGAGCACTGTTGCCACGCAGCAAGAAGGTCGCCGATCGCGTCCCGCTGAGGACACCCGGGATCTTTCTACATGGAGTTTGCATGTTCTCCCCGTGTAGCGTGGGTTCTCTCTGGCTTCCTCCCACACAGTCCAAAAACATGTTGAGGTTAGTTGGTGATTCTAAATTGTCCGTAGGTGTGAATGTGAGTGTGCTTGGTTGTGTCCCCTGCCTTCACCCTAAGTCAGCTGGGATAGACTCCAGCTACCCGCGACCCCAGTGAGGATTAAGCGGTGTATAGATAATGGATGGATGCACTATTTGTTTGTTATGCTGTGCAAAAGACGTTTGGAGTTGTCTCTGCTTCTAACAATGGTTGTGCTGTTTCCGTAGAGGTCCATGACTCTGTTTTGCGGTGAAATATGAGCCTAATGTGAGTCAAAACACCCAGGAACAACTTGGGCTTCAGTGGGTTAGAGCTTCTTCTGCATTGGCTTCAATTCCAAGTTTCCATGCTTGTCCCATAAACAGCTTGAAACCTAATTCTTTAAAGCATCAGTCACTTTGAAGACAACTCAGAGCTGCCTGCTGTGACTTCTCCTCTTGTGCACCCAATACACATTGTCTACACATGTTGGTTCGGTAAACTATTTGTCGGTACACAGTCTTTGATTCTTTTGCTTTCTTGTGGCTTCATAATGTGTTTTTTTATTTTTAAGGAAAAATCTCAAACTTCAGAGCTTAAGTAGAAATAGCAATCATTTAGAACAACTTTTAGTCTTTTTTCTTCGATAAATTGAACAAAGATAACAAAACTGAGTTGATTATTTCAAAGCACATTTCTGTAAGACATTTTTTCCTTCAGAAAATTTAAGAAACCCACTTAATCTTAACAGTAAACCCACTGTAACAGACTCCCACCAACATCACAATGCTTTGTAGGTCGTGTTTCAAAAGCTGATTTTTACACGTTTGCTGGCAAGTTTGCTTTGGGCCATTGTGGAAAAAGAACGTTTGAGCTGAGGCTTCTTGTTAGACTGGGGTTTCTCTGAAGTCATGTATAGCCTGATACCAGCTGGTTTCAGTGGCTGCTAGAAATTACCAATTACCTCACCCACGGCATCCTTGTTAAACACATGGTCCCAATGTGCTTTCCAGAACGTCTGCGACTGTGTAAGAAACATATAACGACTTTAGTGGAGCAAACCTTTGAACATCTCTTGATGCGGCTCCTTTTTTTTCTGTGTGTCCAGCTGTAATGATTTTGTCATGACCTTTAATATGAAACATCTGACCTCTTACATTCATGACCTTTGACCTGTTAGGGTCACCGTCCTCCACCTTGTGTTATCATGACCTCAGCCAGTTGTGTGGTCCCAGTCACAAGTGTCTTTTGAATATCTGAGATTATTCCAGTGCTTGGTATAGAGCTGGTGCTTTAGGGTTGGGACAGATGGAGCTTTAGAGGAGGGATAGTGGAGATTTACCAGCCTTCATCAGATGTGTAACCTTTTAAGGGTTACAGCGTTCTTGAGCAAAACTGTATGCGAATTTGTACACTGAATTTGAATTTAGACACAAGCTAAAACTAAATGTACATCTCCAGAGTCCCACTCAGGTTTTTTATAATGTCAATTCACCTAGACAAATTTACTGTTTACCCAGCCAACGTCTGAAAGACAGCCATCTTCTCCAAGGCTGCTGCCAGCAATGAGTACATACTCTTCAATTAACCACCTCAAACCTCTGGCATATTTGTCTTTGAGATTTGTTTGAAATATGGTTTAAAGATAATAGAAACTAGATAGTTTACATTAGCAACAATCTTTACCGTGGCTACATCGGGTGCGAGAAGAGAGCGTGAATGCATGACACTGTTTGACTAACAAGAATATCTGACAGATGCAGTGAACAAACAGTTTAAATGACCGCTGAAATGTTAACAAAAAGTAGTTCTCTAGCAAATGACCACTTTAACTAAAACGCTTCTTATCGGACGCCATGAAAGCGACTAGAATTCAGCTGCTGAAACTGATGTGTGCCTCGTCAGTACCTGCTAGTCTATAGCTTTTCCTTATTTGTAACTTTTAATTAAAATCAAATACGTACAGCCAGCTTGACTGACAGGTGGATAAATGAACGAATGAAAGTCTAGGACTTCCTAACCCAACAATTGCCATTTCTGGCTTTACTGACAGATCTGTATGCAGTGCACACACCCTGTGCAGCACAGCGCCGAGATAGAAGCGCGCGCACACACACACACACACACACACACACACACAGAAAGAAGCAGCAAACAGAAAGGCCATTATTTTGGGGCTGAATGTTTGTGTGATTGAGCTGATAAAGCGTCAGAGGAATAAGAGTCTATTAGACTGGCCTGGTTAGCTATGGATTTAACATTTATACACACCTCTTTGTGTGTGTGCGTTTGTGTGTGGATATAGGTGTGTGACAAAGAGTGAAAAATACAGGCAGAGGCAGAGTGAAGGAGGGAGAAAGAGGTATGTGTTGTGTATACATTCTTGCTTTTCCATTATTCCAGTTGCTTTTCTCATCAATATTGTGTGTGTGTGCGTGTGTGTGTGTGTGTGTGTGTGAGCGAGAGGGGGACGTATTCTGTATGTAATTTCACATTTCCATTATATTCTTTGTATTTCTATTATTCTGGTCCAAGGCAAACCCACAGAGAGCCTAATGCAGAGCCAATGTTCACATCTGACATGAGATGAAATATGTGAAAAATGGTGTGTGTGTGTGTGTGTGTGTATGTGTGTGTGTGTGTGTGTGGGTGGGTGGACGAAGGCTACAGAAGCTTTGCAGGCCTGCAATAATAGATTGGTGTCACCCAGGAATTTGGGGCGCTGCCCTGTGATTGGACGAGGCTGGAGTAAATTATTCTGCAATGTCATTTCCTGTTTGGGTTGCAGAGATGTCGCTGAATAGTTTTGCTTTTAAAATCTTAAATAATGTCACAATGGTTGACGTTATGGGGCCCAAAAACACTGAAAGGCCAAAACAGACACAAACTCAGTGTGATAAAGCTGTAGGAGGAAGGATTCATCTTGTTGCTGAATGTCTCATACGCTGCCGTCGTCATTCAAGAGGGATGGTATTTTCTTTTTGTTAGTATGTTTTTTTTTTATTAACTGCAATCAATGTAATCAATGAACCCTAATGGATACGTATCTCTGTATTATCTTCATTGGCTGAACTTCTCAAAGCATTGACTTCACTGTAGAAAGAGCACCACCATTTATTTTTCATCATTTTTCTAAAATGGACAAAACTGTCGTATCTATCACATGTACAGTAGACAACATTTTAGAAAATAGGGATTTTTATTTATTTATTTATTTTTTATCTGCTTTCCCTGGAGTGTAGAGACACCACATTCATGGACACTCCCAGCATGGTTGTGAGCGATCCCCTCTAGAGTCTGAAACATTTCCTGATTATTGTCACGTTCAATCAAATGTTTGGTTTGTTCAGTTATAGCTTCATAAGACTGTTTGTCTCAGCATAGTAATCTGTGCATATGTGGTCTATACAAACTTCTTTAGGCTTCCAGGAATATATATCGTTAATGCAGAAATACAACATTTTATTTCATTTATGTCATTTTATTGCATATTTTGACAGTTAATTATGGAAATTAATTCTAATGTATAGTTAAAAGTGTGACAGTTCTCCGGTCAGTGTTACGGTCTTAAGTATATACATTATGCTGCTCACTGTACAGTGTGAGTGTGAAACTTTTTCATACAAAGGAGTTCCAGTTACATTCAAGTCTTTACCAAATGACTTCACACATTGTTGGTTAAACCTATGAGCACCAGGTCAGTCTCTCTTTATTTGAAAGTACATTAGCTTCTTAAATCTGGTTTCTTTAGTGGCGCCCTGACGCTGGTACACCAGTAGCGATGCGATGAAGGTGAACCAGCAATGATTAGTTTGCAACAGCAGAGGATGGGCGCAGCTGTAACAAAAGAAATGGAGAGTATAGTGGAACCTATGGTGGAAAGTGTCCAAGAACTTTCTGAAGCTCCAGATTAAAAATAAACTTTAGAGGAGGGATTATGATCTAAAAAAAAAAAAAAAAGTCATACGTCACAGTGTTTGTGTCATCACCCTCACTGGCATAAGGGGAGGACGCAGATTTAATCAGACCCATAACCAACATTTTGTTTTCTCATTGATGAAACTGCAGATCATTTGAATGATTTCTCATGATTATTAATTGATTACTTGGTTACTGTAAAAACCCAGAAAAGCTACACATTTTCACATTTGAACCCCTAAAAATGAATTGTGATATTTTTTACATAACTGATTATCGGAATCAGCTGATCAATCGAATAATTGTTGCCGCTCTGTCTTTCATCATTGACCGTTTATGATGTCAGGAACATGAATGGAAGAGTTACTGGTGGAACACAGCACATCTCTTTAGCTGATACCGACCTCTGACCTTCCCATCTGCTGACAGGAATCCCCCTGGTGGGATCAATAATCTATCAAACCATTAGTTTATCCTAAAATCAGGAGCAAATGCCAGATTCTGTAAAGAAATAGGCAGCAATGAAGCAATAAAGCAATATTTGGAAAAAAATAAAGTTTCCTGACTCCTAAGAGAACATTTTTTTTTTCAAGCTGTGAGTATTCCAGTTTTTAATATCTGTGAGACTCATACTTTATGTTTCTTCTGCTGACCTTGTTTGGCCCCTTAGAGGAAAGCCGACCTAAGCATTCAGCCGAGCCCGAGGCTTGTTCTGACAGTGGGTGGGAGGTGGGTGGTCCGTCAGCACATTTATTCCTGGAGGAGCCCACTGCTGTCTTCTAGCAACTCAACCAGCTCATTGTCCTTTGCTGGCTTGGGCAATGTTAACAAAGCCTTCTGTTAGTTTGACTTGTGTGGGGTCTTGATCTGCTCTGCTTTGGGATATACATTTTTTTCCCCCTGTTTTGTGTTGTTTTTTTGCCTCTCTCTCTCTCTCTCTCTTTATTTTTTTCCATTTGAAGCCAATTCTGTGTATGTTTGACTCACATTTCCATGTTCAGACTTCGGAATCCAAGTTGTTCTTTCAATCTGTGAAAGGTGCTTTTGCTCAGATGTCTTCCCTAAAACTGCAACTGCATGACTTTTGGCCCTGCGCAGGTGTTGATATGTCCACGTTGTTGTTCATTTGTGTCTTTTTGTGCATGACTAGCCAGATGTTGATGATATAACGGAGGGCTGCACAACACTGTAAACACCTGATGTTGTGATGGGCTGTTTTACTGGGATATATTTTTCGATATAAAAACCACTTAGTAACTATAGTATGAGTACAACCTAGCAACTGTGAGATCCAGTCTGTGGCCACAGAGACCTGCAGCCTGGTCCACTTGTCAGGGCAGCAACCTTCATCATGTTCACCACAATTTCCGTTGTTATACATACTTGCTTTTTCCGATTGAGGCCCTGGGTAGCCGACACTTCTCTTATCCCCGCTGTTATGTTCTAACTTGTATAATCATCTGCAAAAAAGTGCCTTCTACAAACAATGTNTAGAGGTCCATGACTCTGTTTTGCGGTGAAATATGAGCCTAATGTGAGTCAAAACACCCAGGAACAACTTGGGCTTCAGTGGGTTAGAGCTTCTTCTGCATTGGCTTCAATTCCAAGTTTCCATGCTTGTCCCATAAACAGCTTGAAACCTAATTCTTTAAAGCATCAGTCACTTTGAAGACAACTCAGAGCTGCCTGCTGTGACTTCTCCTCTTGTGCACCCAATACACATTGTCTACACATGTTGGTTTGGTAAACTATTTGTCGGTACACAGTCTTTGATTCTTTTGCTTTCTTGTGGCTTCATAATGTGTTTTTTTATTTTTAAGGAAAAATCTCAAACTTCAGAGCTTAAGTAGAAATAGCAATCATTTAGAACAACTTTTAGTCTTTTTTCTTCGATAAATTGAACAAAGATAACAAAACTGAGTTGATTATTTCAAAGCACATTTCTGTAAGACATTTTTTCCTTCAGAAAATTTAAGAAACCCACTTAATCTTAACAGTAAACCCACTGTAACAGACTCCCACCAACATCACAATGCTTTGTAGGTCGTGTTTCAAAAGCTGATTTTTACACGTTTCTTGGCAAGTTTGCTTTGGGCCATTGTGGAAAAAGAACGTTTGAGCTGAGGCTTCTTGTTAGACTGGGGTTTCTCTGAAGTCATGTATAGCCTGATACCAGCTGGTTTCAGTGGCTGCTAGAAATTACCAATTACCTCACCCACGGCATCCTTGTTAAACACATGGTCCCAATGTGCTTTCCAGAACGTCTGCGACTGTGTAAGAAACATATAACGACTTTACTGGAGCAAACCTTTGAACATCTCTTGATGCGGCTCCTTTTTTTTCTGTGTGTCCAGCTGTAATGATTTTGTCATGACCTTTAATATGAAACATCTGACCTCTTACATTCATGACCTTTGACCTGTTAGGGTCGCCGTCCTCCACCTTGTGTTATCATGACCTCAGCCAGTTGTGTGGTCCAAGTCACAAGTGTCTTTTGAATATCTGAGATTATTCCAGTGCTTGGTATAGAGCTGGTGCTTTAGGGTTGGGACAGATGGAGCTTTAGAGGAGGGATAGTGGAGATTTACCAGCCTTCATCAGATGTGTAACCTTTTAAGGGTTACAGCGTTCTTGAGCAAAACTGTATGCGAATTTGTACACTGAATTTGAATTTAGACACAAGCTAAAACTAAATGTACATCTCCAGAGTCCCACTCAGGTTTTTTATAATGTCAATTCACCTAGACAAATTTACTGTTTACCCAGCCAACGTCTGAAAGACAGCCATCTTCTCCAAGGCTGCTGCCAGCAATGAGTACATACTCTTCAATTAACCACCTCAAACCTCTGGCATATTTGTCTTTGAGATTTGTTTGAAATATGGTTTAAAGATAATAGAAACTAGATAGTTTACATTAGCAACAATCTTTACCGTGGCTACATCGGGTGCGAGAAGAGAGCGTGAATGCATGACACTGTTTGACTAACAAGAATATCTGACAGATGCAGTGAACAAACAGTTTAAATGACCGCTGAAATGTTAACAAAAAGTAGTTCTCTAGCAAATGACCACTTTAACTAAAACGCTTCTTATCGGACGCCATGAAAGCGACTAGAATTCAGCTGCTGAAACTGATGTGTGCCTCGTCAGTACCTGCTAGTCTATAGCTTTTCCTTATTTGTAACTTTTAATTAAAATCAAATACGTACAGCCAGCTTGACTGACAGGTGGATAAATGAACGAATGAAAGTCTAGGACTTCCTAACCCAACAATTGCCATTTCTGGCTTTACTGACAGATCTGTATGCAGTGCACACACCCTGTGCAGCACAGCGCCGAGATAGAAGCGCGCGCACACACACACACACACACACACACACACACAGAAAGAAGCAGCAAACAGAAAGGCCATTATTTTGGGGCTGAATGTTTGTGTGATTGAGCTGATAAAGCGTCAGAGGAATAAGAGTCTATTAGACTGGCCTGGTTAGCTATGGATTTAACATTTATACACACCTCTTTGTGTGTGTGCGTTTGTGTGTGGATATAGGTGTGTGACAAAGAGTGAAAAATACAGGCAGAGGCAGAGTGAAGGAGGGAGAAAGAGGTATGTGTTGTGTATACATTCTTGCTTTTCCATTATTCCAGTTGCTTTTCTCATCAATATTGTGTGTGTGTGCGTGTGTGTGTGTGTGTGTGTGTGAGCGAGAGGGGGACGTATTCTGTATGTAATTTCACATTTCCATTATATTCTTTGTATTTCTATTATTCTGGTCCAAGGCAAACCCACAGAGAGCCTAATGCAGAGCCAATGTTCACATCTGACATGAGATGAAATATGTGAAAAATGGTGTGTGTGTGTGTGTGTGTGTATGTGTGTGTGTGTGTGTGTGGGTGGGTGGACGAAGGCTACAGAAGCTTTGCAGGCCTGCAATAATAGATTGGTGTCACCCAGGAATTTGGGGCGCTGCCCTGTGATTGGACGAGGCTGGAGTAAATTATTCTGCAATGTCATTTCCTGTTTGGGTTGCAGAGATGTCGCTGAATAGTTTTGCTTTTAAAATCTTAAATAATGTCACAATGGTTGACGTTATGGGGCCCAAAAACACTGAAAGGCCAAAACAGACACAAACTCAGTGTGATAAAGCTGTAGGAGGAAGGATTCATCTTGTTGCTGAATGTCTCATACGCTGCCGTCGTCATTCAAGAGGGATGGTATTTTCTTTTTGTTAGTATGTTTTTTTTTTATTAACTGCAATCAATGTAATCAATGAACCCTAATGGATACGTATCTCTGTATTATCTTCATTGGCTGAACTTCTCAAAGCATTGACTTCACTGTAGAAAGAGCACCACCATTTATTTTTCATCATTTTTCTAAAATGGACAAAACTGTCGTATCTATCACATGTACAGTAGACAACATTTTAGAAAATAGGGATTTTTATTTATTTATTTATTTTTTATCTGCTTTCCCTGGAGTGTAGAGACACCACATTCATGGACACTCCCAGCATGGTTGTGAGCGATCCCCTCTAGAGTCTGAAACATTTCCTGATTATTGTCACGTTCAATCAAATGTTTGGTTTGTTCAGTTATAGCTTCATAAGACTGTTTGTCTCAGCATAGTAATCTGTGCATATGTGGTCTATACAAACTTCTTTAGGCTTCCAGGAATATATATCGTTAATGCAGAAATACAACATTTTATTTCATTTATGTCATTTTATTGCATATTTTGACAGTTAATTATGGAAATTAATTCTAATGTATAGTTAAAAGTGTGACAGTTCTCCGGTCAGTGTTACGGTCTTAAGTATATACATTATGCTGCTCACTGTACAGTGTGAGTGTGAAACTTTTTCATACAAAGGAGTTCCAGTTACATTCAAGTCTTTACCAAATGACTTCACACATTGTTGGTTAAACCTATGAGCACCAGGTCAGTCTCTCTTTATTTGAAAGTACATTAGCTTCTTAAATCTGGTTTCTTTAGTGGCGCCCTGACGCTGGTACACCAGTAGCGATGCGATGAAGGTGAACCAGCAATGATTAGTTTGCAACAGCAGAGGATGGGCGCAGCTGTAACAAAAGAAATGGAGAGTATAGTGGAACCTATGGTGGAAAGTGTCCAAGAACTTTCTGAAGCTCCAGATTAAAAATAAACTTTAGAGGAGGGATTATGATCTAAAAAAAAAAAAAAAAGTCATACGTCACAGTGTTTGTGTCATCACCCTCACTGGCATAAGGGGAGGACGCAGATTTAATCAGACCCATAACCAACATTTTGTTTTCTCATTGATGAAACTGCAGATCATTTGAATGATTTCTCATGATTATTAATTGATTACTTGGTTACTGTAAAAACCCAGAAAAGCTACACATTTTCACATTTGAACCCCTAAAAATGAATTGTGATATTTTTTACATAACTGATTATCGGAATCAGCTGATCAATCGAATAATTGTTGCCGCTCTGTCTTTCATCATTGACCGTTTATGATGTCAGGAACATGAATGGAAGAGTTACTGGTGGAACACAGCACATCTCTTTAGCTGATACCGACCTCTGACCTTCCCATCTACTGACAGGAATCCCCCTGGTGGGATCAATAATCTATCAAACCATTAGTTTATCCTAAAATCAGGAGCAAATGCCAGATTCTGTAAAGAAATAGGCAGCAATGAAGCAATAAAGCAATATTTGGAAAAAAATAAAGTTTCCTGACTCCTAAGAGAACATTTTTTTTTTCAAGCTGTGAGTATTCCAGTTTTTAATATCTGTGAGACTCATACTTTATGTTTCTTCTGCTGACCTTGTTTGGCCCCTTAGAGGAAAGCCGACCTAAGCATTCAGCCGAGCCCGAGGCTTGTTCTGACAGTGGGTGGGAGGTGGGTGGTCCGTCAGCACATTTATTCCTGGAGGAGCCCACTGCTGTCTTCTAGCAACTCAACCAGCTCATTGTCCTTTGCTGGCTTGGGCAATGTTAACAAAGCCTTCTGTTAGTTTGACTTGTGTGGGGTCTTGATCTGCTCTGCTTTGGGATATACATTTTTTTCCCCCTGTTTTGTGTTGTTTTTTTGCCTCTCTCTCTCTCTCTCTCTTTATTTTTTTCCATTTGAAGCCAATTCTGTGTATGTTTGACTCACATTTCCATGTTCAGACTTCGGAATCCAAGTTGTTCTTTCAATCTGTGAAAGGTGCTTTTGCTCAGATGTCTTCCCTAAAACTGCAACTGCATGACTTTTGGCCCTGCGCAGGTGTTGATATGTCCACGTTGTTGTTCATTTGTGTCTTTTTGTGCATGACTAGCCAGATGTTGATGATATAACGGAGGGCTGCACAACACTGTAAACACCTGATGTTGTGATGGGCTGTTTTACTGGGATATATTTTTCGATATAAAAACCACTTAGTAACTATAGTATGAGTACAACCTAGCAACTGTGAGATCCAGTCTGTGGCCACAGAGACCTGCAGCCTGGTCCACTTGTCAGGGCAGCAACCTTCATCATGTTCACCACAATTTCCGTTGTTATACATACTTGCTTTTTCCGATTGAGGCCCTGGGTAGCCGACACTTCTCTTATCCCCGCTGTTATGTTCTAACTTGTATAATCATCTGCAAAAAAGTGCCTTCTACAAACAATGTCTTTTCGGTTGTTAGTAATAAAGTGCACGGTACGATCTGTGTAGGACTCCGTGGTCTGGATGGAACACAGGTCTGTTGGAAGGCATAATATTCCACTTGTGACAGCTCTGTTTCAACTTTTTTCAACATTTTTCATACTGTTCTGGGATAGACACTTAAGAAAAGGTGCATGATGGTGTTTCGTTCGGCTTGACGATGACATTCGTGTTTTTAAAACCTTATTTTTTTTTGTTAGATGAAAAGTTATGGCATCACTGATTTCTCTCTCTCCGCCATTTAAAACCTTTCTCAAATGGCGTAACACTGGCACAGACTCCAAAAGTTTATTTTTTTCCCCTTTGGATGGTATTCAGATCTGGCTTTGCATACAAAGCTTTGGTTTCCCGATTTTAAATGATCAAACAAATTAGTGGTGTTGCCTCATGTAGCGGTAACAACTTTAAGAACCTGCTGACAGAGTACCTGTTTTTGGTCAACATCAGCCTTTCTGTAGCCAAAGTATTTCCATATAACTGATGCTGCATTTCTTTTTGCAACCAAATTTTTCCTTTTTTGTGTTTCTCTCATTTTGTTGTGTGCATGTTCAACCCGTATGTCAGCAAACTTTTTTTTTGTAAATAAAGCAACAGCTCTGTTACTTTAAATCAGAGTAAACAATGTTCAGAGAAGTTTGTCGTATAGATTAGTTGTGGAAAATAAGAGTGTGAGTTTTCTTTTTGTGTAAAGCAACAAAACAAAGTAATAACAGGGTATGTTTGAGTTAAGTTTGCCTTGGTTCACATGACACTTCTTGCGATGTAAGTACTCATGTCAGAGCTGAAAAGATCATCCAGTCCCAATATAATGTCACGTCATTGTAGCAGTTGCAGCGTCTTCTGTCACTGTCGCTGTCATTAAATGAAATGGGCGGGATAAAAAAAGAATCTACACAGAAAGCGGCCTTGGTAGCCCAGATTGCAATACAAACACAAGTACCGAGGCCTCCTCCCGCCTCTTTACACTACATATTCTTAACTCTGTGTCTGTACGGCCTGGTGAAGCTGTAGCCTAGCGTCATTTAAAGTTCCAGTGTTACAGTGGTGGAGCTGATTTCCAGGTGGCCTACATAAAATTATTGGCAGGCAGCTGAACAAAACAGGCCCCACTCTCCACAAATGCATCTTGGGAAATGTAGAAAGGTATCAAATGAAATGCAAGGAGGTACGGTTGTTTAGGGGAGCGGGGATAAGAAAATGATTACAACACTTAATCACAATTTAACTGCTGGAGATTCTTGACCATCACAGATTAATAAGATCTACCAGGATAAGCATGTCTGAGGGGGTGTGATGGGGTCCTTTAATCACACTCTAAGGGTCATGTCCAATTTCTAACTATCTCTGTGTTGTTAAATTTGCCACTGAATTGCACTTTTATATGCTATTCATGCATGTTTCCTCAGCATGCCACTGTAATGAGCATATTATTGTGACATGTACATAACACTTACAACCTAATGAAAGTGTTCATTTGTTATTTCGCTGTAGCCAGAAGCAGGTTCTCAGGTCTT
>NW_007577740.1:775985-777120 GCF_000690725.1 Stegastes partitus
TCTCCTCTCCTCTCCTCTCCTCTCCTCTCCTCTCCAGCCCGTAGGGGCTCATTCATAACATGCACCCATTACCCACCAAGCTATTAAGTTTGCTAACAGTGAGATCCATTGGGTGAAAATCAATGTCTATCCAGGGAGCAGTTTGTCTGTACCTCCGCTGTAATGAATGCTATATACTCCAACACACACAGCGCTGTCGCTCTCTCTCACACACTCACACCAACACACTCATACATGTGCAGGCTGAGCATGCGAACACTGGTGTAACGGATAGTTTTGTCAACTGCGCTTCTAAACGTGAGTGAAAACAAATCCAGAACAACATGAATGAGCCTTGTAATCGATGGTATATTGTGTTCACTCATCCTATTATTTCTCCCAATCGATCTCCCATAGTTTTATCTCTTTTCTAGTTTTCTACTTCTCTTTCTCTTGGAATTCTCATATGAACATGTTCACTGAAACGGGCAGGAGTCAGTAGAGAAACTGAATGATTATATGCAGGCGAAATAGAAAAAAAAAAAAAAAACTGCAAAAAAAAGAAAATTAAATAATAAGAATAGTTTCATGAAGCACTACAGGCATACACACACAGTATCTATTAAGCTCCTGCACATACTCTAATAGATTCTATATTGTCAGACACGCATTTCAGCTGCGCTCGATCTAGCCTGAACATTTCCCCGTGCCGGAGCAGTTAGTGGTAGCCCCGGGGCCGGCTAATAGCAGATGCGTAGTCGTCAATGCAGGTCAGAAAAGATGAGTCAGCAACCTGTAGTTCAGTTCTAGCAAAATCCATAGTCATTATTTCATACTGTATGAGAACCTCCTAAATCTATGGAAGCTTGTCTCTATTCTGTTACTTTGATTCTAAAGTTTGGGAGATAGGAAATGAGAGATGTGGGAAATCCTATAGAACAAAACAAGCTGATATATTCTTTATCTTCAATTAAAAAAATTAAAAAAAAAACATTTTGGAGATGCATTGTGGATGAAGTGGTAGAAGGGTACTTCAGTCACACTGATTCCTGTGTTTGTCAGCTGTTGCTTTGTAACAACAGAAGACATTTTTGAGTGCATTTGTGAAAAAAACATGCTGTTTCATTTTGAGTTGTAGCTGCAGACTAAAACATTT
>NW_007577740.1:777488-783631 GCF_000690725.1 Stegastes partitus
CCAGTCTATCGCAGGGCTACACTTAGAGACAGACAACCAAGCACACTCACATTCACACCTACGGACAATTTAGAATTTATCCTCAGCATGTTTTTGGACTTTGTGGAAGGAAGCCGGAGAACCCGGAGAGAACCCACACTACACAGGGAGAACATGCAAACTCCTTGCAGCCCCAGGTCTAAACATCTGTTGTGTATTTGACTGGCCTGAAGAGATGCTATCTGTGTTGACATTCCGACTGCTGGCTGTGACACTGTTAGCAGACTGTAAAACTGCTTGAGCTAATGTTGAGGTCACAGCAGCACTGCCAACTAACCTCCTCCTAACTAACAGAGAGACTAATGGCAGCAGCTCTCGCTTCCATCACTCTGAAGGCCAGTGAGCTACATTCTCCTCACCGCTGTGGAGAAGTTGTTCCCCAGAGATACCAAGTGTGATTAATTGTTTGCGTGCATGCTGGATATTCCTTTTCACTACTGGCTGTTCCTTTTGTGCATATTTGGTTGATTGGTCCCCATGGACACACCCACTCAACTCTTCAGCCAATTGTACACTGTTTCCTGTCTGCTCCAGTGTCACTCATCAGTCAGCTGAATGGAGAGTAGAAGAGTGGAGAGGAGAGAAGCAGGGTGAGGAGGAAAGAAATCATGAGGAAAATGAGAAAAGAATAGGAAAAGTAAAAGAATAAGAGAGATGCACGGACAGAGATGAACAATATTAACATTGTAGAGTGTGTTTGGTTTGATCTGCGCGGTAACCGTTTCTTCCTGGAAGCTCATGCACATCCATCTGGATTTCCAATTACCCACAATCCCTTGTGACCCCACCGGGCTACATCTAGAAAATGATGTTATTTCCTGACCTGACAAATACAAAACACTTTCGAGATAGACAGACCTGCACATTCACAGCAAAAACATCTACATAAACACACAAGTGCATTTACTCCAACACACATGGCGAGGCCTCTAGTCGGCACGCAGTCACACCCTCCTCCCTGTTGCAAAAAGAGAGATATCTTTTTAGAATATTATAAACTCTCAAGAAAACACCTGAAACATTGCATTGGGATTTACTGTATAAAGCATCAGCGAGTCTAATCTCTGCTAATTGTAAATGTTTGTATCATGTGTCGGAATTGGTTGAATACACATTTGCCAACAACTTGTTTGTGTAGCGAAGAGTGTTGGAGCAGGTGAGCTGGCATGCCTGAGTTGCACTAAGTGGGGATGCTTAGTTACATTGTATCCATTTTAATAATAATAATTCATTTTATTTGTATAGCGCTTTTCAGGAAGTCAAAGACGCTTCACAGGATAACAAAAGCAATAAACAATAAGCAGCTAATACAAAAGTAGACAACATAGAAATACAGCAAGCAGATAAAAACAACACTAAATATCAAGGCCTAGGTGGGAAAAGCAGAACGGAACAGGTGATTTTTTAATTTAGATTTGAATATTACTGGGGCTGTGGTGTCACGAATATGTTGTGGGAGAGAGTTCCAGAGGGTGGGGGCGGCGACAGAGAAGGCCCTATCCCCCCAGGTTCTATTTTAAGGTGGGAAAATATTCGTTCAAAAACTTTTACATCTGTAACGGAGACACAGAGATGAGTTTTTAGGTCCTTAAACTGTATCACAAATCATATCATTAATGTGAAATGGTAGGTTTGGTAATGAAATTAAAGAAAGAAATGCAATTTTGGTTAAAGTCATATGCAACATCATTGAACTTAATTTCATATTCAATTCAAGTTTTATATTTCATACCATCACAGAGTGATCAGTCATGGTTGTCAGTCACACTGAAGTAAAGAATTCAGAGTGTTGGTCATTACACGGCATGTTATATGGTTTTTCAAACACTATCACTTGTTTTTTTTTTTTCATATGTTGCTTTGGCCTTTATTCAAGCTGATCATCATGCTTTCATTGTATATAGATGTATATAGAATTTGTTCAGCCACTTGTGATGAGAGTAATCAGTCACAGAATATATGTGAGATTAGATGTTAAAAAAAAAAAGCCAACAACATTTTGTTCGTTTTTGTCACTAAGCACCACATTCAATAGACATGAACATGTTTCTTGTGTCAATTGGCATCAATTTGAAAATATCCACTAGAAAATATCAATATAAGCAATAAATAGAAAAAACATGATCCAATGGGGGCTGCAAGGTGGCGCAGTTGGTAGCACTGTTGCCTCGCAGCAAGAAGGTTGCCGGTTGGTGTCCCAGTGGGGGCACCGGAATCTTTCTGCGTGGAGTTTGCATGTTCTCCCCGTGTAGAGTGGGTTCTCTCCGGGTTCTCCGGCTTCCTCCCACACAGTCCAAAACATGTTGAGGTTAATTGGTGATTCTAAATTGTCCGTAGGTGTGAATGTGAGTGTGCTTGGTTGTCTGTCTCTAAGTGTAGCCCTGTGATAGACTGGCGACCTGTCCAGGGTGTCCCCTGCCTTCGCCCTAAGTCAGCTGGGATAGACTCCAGCCCCCGCAACCCTCATGAGGATTAAACGGTGTATAGATAATGGATGGATGATCCAATGGGACATAATGAGACATTTTGTAAACTTTTGTACTCTCATTGTGATCATGTGGTTGTTGTGTTGACATACAGTTCTTTAGCTTTCATGAGGTCCATTTGTGTCAATGTTTGGCTACGGTGGACATAAAGGCCACATACATGCTGTAAAAGCCTGAACAGTCACTGAACTGTGACTTCATCTCCAGGGAGCATTTTAACTTAAAGAGCAGCCAGCAGTGTGATGAAGGGCAAGTGTAAAGCTCAAGGTATACGCCCAGAGTGATTTTCCTAAAGTTCTATTCTATTCTATTCTATTCTATTCTATTCTATTCTATTCTATTCTATTCTATTCTATTCTATTCTATCCTATTCTATCCTGTTCCGTTCCGTTCCGTTCCGTTCCGTTCTGTTCTAGTCAGTGTTGTTGTTGGATTGCAGGGGGATGTAGTGGTTATAGCTATGAGAAGATTAGATCCTCTCTGGGGCCAGAGGTCAAGTTGCTCTCTCCTGTAAATCTACTCACTGGCATGTTTTCATTACGAGCACCAACATATCCCCCATATTCCCTAGACAGTGTGTGAGTCCAAGAGTGTGTGTAGTGGCCTTGGCTGCAGGCTTCACTGTAAGTACTAACCAAGGCTAGCACCAGTAGTTCCTACTTAAATCATACACACACACACACACACACGCACACACACGCACACACACATACACACACACACACACGCACACACAGACACATACACAGAGCCATTTCTCTGAGGTGCTTGTGGATGATTTAACAAAGTCCTCATCACTGCCTCATCAGGTATGGATTGGGTGTGTGTATGTGAGGGAGCAGTTGGACCATTGCAGGATAGATTTACTGCTGGCTGGTCCGAGCTCAGCTAAATCACTTCAAACACTTATCCAGGAGTTATTGCACATAAACATTCCCACTGTCTCCCCCTCTTCCATTTAATATATATTTTTTGATTTTTAAAAGTTTTTTAAGCAGCGTGCTGAACTTCACATTGTCTACATTACAGGTTTTTCATATGAAGGGTTAGCCTATATTTTATTTTCATATATGCACATTAATTTTATATGCAAGAATTGGTTTCATTCCTAACAATAACATCATGAAATTAGTCACAGAACCGGCCAAAATAATAGAATGAAATTTGCAACTAACCCCCCTAAACTGATCATTCCAACAGTAATAGTCCAGTCATGCAAGAATCGAACGTCTGCCAAATGTTGTGATCGTACCAAATACTGCTGATGAGCCAAAGAATTTGTAGTGTGATTGTTATTTTTTTTTTTAAAACCAGAAACAAAGCATGGCCTGACCACTATGCTTTCATTTGATAAGATGGAGAATGTTGGCATGCCCGGTTCCTACTCAGCCTTACTTTTACAGTTGTCTCCTGGAATTGATTAAAGCCCTTAAACCTCATCTCATCTCGAAATCACATATTTAAAAGGTGATGACATCCTTCATGTCAAACATGTCAAGCGTGTGCATTGGTATAGGGGTCAGCATAGACAGTGATATAATCACCTCCAGCTTTAGATCAGAGGACCAACAAGGACTGAGTTCAGTTGTTTTAGAGAAATTCTGCACCTCCATGGAGCCCGAAGCAAATTTCTGCGAAAGAACCCCTTTTTTGTTGTTGTTGAGATAACTTAAACATATGGAGATATAGGTGGAAAAAAAAAAAAACGTTTAAAGGGAGAACAGCTTGAGAGAAGAGTCACATCGTAAATCAGTGCTTTTGAGACATCAGTCCCCAGCCATTGCACTGACAGCTTATTTCATCAATGATATGTATTCTAGGAGACAAAAACACCACATGCACATGTTAGTGAGATAAAAACTTTTTTACTGGAGTGGAGCCAGGGTGTAGCAAACCAATGTGAACAATACTACTTTATATTTTCACTTTTCTGTGACTTATCTGAGCTTTTACTAAATGGGGCTTTTTAAGACCAGAAGCAAAAGTCTCATCTTTGGGATATTTTTCAGTATTATATTGTATATTTGCAATCCAAACAGTTACCTTTACCCCCAGCCCTCTACAAATTTTAAAATATATTTCTTTGTCCTCCACATAGCTCATCTACTGGTTAGAGTAGATAACTTTTTTTGGACAGATGGTCAGAAAAATGAGTGTAAGCTTTGCATCTCACAGCTCAACAACCAACATGGCATGTCACCAGAAAGCGGTAGGCTAACTAATCTGCATTATATTTCTCAGTAGTTCTTGTGCTGCCAGTCTATTGTTATCATTTCAGTATTAACTGATACTGTCCTCTATGTGCAAGGTTGGCAGTTTGATTCCTAGTCGCTCCAAGTGGCATTGTGCCCTTGGGTAAAACTCTGACAACTAAGTTGTTCCCAAAGGCAGGTTAGCATCTTGCATAGCAACTCTGTTGCCACTGGCGTGTGAGTGTATGTGTGAGTGGTATAAAAAGTGTGAAGCATTTTATAGAACCTAACTGCAGTTGAAAAGACACTAAATAATTAATGTGGACCATTTACCGTAACTACTGTGTGTTGTAGCAATTATGTAATTTACTTTTGTACTTTAATTGGTCGTGTTAGAATTTTAAATGTCAATGTTGAATTAAGGATCCAACTTCTCTTGTTGTGCTAAAATATAAAGCTTTGCAGCTTTGGAAGGGTTTCATTCTGACATACTGTTTAGAGAATGTAAAGGCAGTAACATATTGCCAAAGCCCTCCCATGTGGTAATTTAACCTACTTTCAAGTCTGCAAAATGAATTTGACTGCCGAGAAAACCAACGGCCCCCTGGGTTATAGACACCCCACAGTCTGGAACACAGTGACCACCGCAGCCTCCAGCACACACGGCCACCTCAGTCACACTGTGTTTGTGTGTGTGGAGAAGTGTGTGTAAGTAGGGGATTAACTGTCTATAACTTGGTGGTTTTCCTGTTTAGTCTGCGTTTATGACCGTCTGGAAGAGGACAGCATTTCTAAAGGTCACCCGCACAGACACACATGTTCACACACACACACACACACACACACACACACTTTACATGTCCTACTCTTGCTTTCTGGAATGGATGTGTGGCTGTCTGGTAAAAGACAACATTTGAGTGTCGGATTTTCTGAAATTTAATGAGATTGCAATGACAAGGAAAAGCTTTATGCTCAAATGAAAATGGGTGTAAAGTTTTTTTTTCTTCTAGCTATGCAATACAGCAATGTACAACAATGTAAGTGGTAATATATGATGTCTTACTGTAAAAGTACTAATTACACTAATTATCGTGATTTATGGGTGAAAACAGGTCAGATCAAAGCAGCTAGTGTTGCTTGTAGTTATAGTTAATGGGCAAAATGGCCAGTAGCAGACATGTGAGATGGGAGAGAAAGGAAGATCTTGACATGTAGGCAATGGAATTAAATTTTATACAAACAGAGCCCTTGGACTGAGATGATCCGATGTCCTGACCCCTTTGATCTATTCCTCCTGTTTTACAAGCGCTTTCTGCCTTCATTTTCTTTGTGTAGTAATTTACTCATTGCTCTTTTTAACTGCTCACTTTTTCTTTGCAGCTTCATTGCTGATGGGAACCCCCCCCCCAAACACACACCCACACAC
>NW_007577740.1:783675-843208 GCF_000690725.1 Stegastes partitus
CGCATGCACGAACAACACATGGACAGGAAGTCTTAGTGAGAGCAGGATGTTGACTTAGTTTTCATTTCAGCTTTCCCTGAAAACCCTGGAGGTCGACAGAAGAGCGGCCAACAGATGTAAAACCAGAGTTGGAAGTAGGGCAACAAAAGTACAGATTCATGTAGGCTGTAGAAACCTTAAGGTACATTTTTGTTTACAGCAGTAATGTAGAGGGATGACACTGAGGAAGGCAGACAGGCAGTGCAAAGACAAACAGAGAATTGATTTTATATGTGCGTTTATGTATTTTCTTGTTTTGTAAATTCTTCATTTTCTAGTCAGGTTATACAATCATGTAGCTTATGACACTCATCTAAAATGTAATTTAAAGGGACAGTTTTTGAAGGTCATCCATATTCAGTGTGTTACCTCCAGTAGATCACAGGAGCAGACAGGAGGAGCAGCATGGAAGCTGAGCAGTGTAACGCTGTTGACAGGGTCAGGGACAAAACATCGTTTTAGGCGTCTAAAACCAGAAGCAACAAAAAGATCAATATCTCTTTAAACATATGCTGCAGTTTGACTATTTCCAGTCAGACAGCCCTTTCTGACAGAGAACTGCAGCAGGTATATATCACTGTCTTCAGAGCCGTCAGAGCCACCAGACCTGAGCTGTTGCTCTGTCGTTGTCCTGGCTGACATGTTAAAACCCCAGCGTCACACAGCTGAGCGGAACAACTAATCGATTGAGGCAGAGGTTGATCAACAACTCCTGTTTTCTGAAAGGTACAATTACTGTTTGTCAGTGTAATCTGGTGACTTTAAAGATAGTGCTATAAATGCTTCAGTTCCCCTTCCCGTCCTGCAGCAAGGTTAAGCACAGAAAACAGTCAAAATATAGCATACACTTGAACTGATATTTACCATTTTTGCTGGACCTTTTCAAGGTGTTTAATGTGTTTTATTATCTGCCCTATCCACTGTATTACACAGCTTAGCTTCTGTGCTGCTCCCCTGTCCTCTTCCTAGTACATTGACTATTACGTGACTATTGTCAGTACCTCATACAATGTGAGAAGCCTTGTAGTGGAAGTTTGGATCCAAAAGCGAGAGGAAGACAGGTTAAACAATAATTAAAGGTTTTATTTAGGGAGCCAGGAGTGAGGGACACCAGGAAGCAGGGAGTGGGATCCAAGGTGGCCAGGATTCCGTGGAGGCGGGAATCCAAAACTCATGGGGCTGAGTGCAGGCGGGTTAGGAGTGGCTGGGTGTGTGCTGGCTGGGTGATGGCTGGGCAGCGGTCCGCCAATGGAGGAACGCTGGAGAGCAAAGACGAGATATTCCGATTACTGAAGAAACTAGCTTAAAAAAACTCACAAAGGAACACAAACGAGAGCTAGCGGCCGAAAGTACCACTCAGAGAGTTGACAATCATCTGGCACTGGAGCGCAGGTGGAGCGAGGCTTTCACCAGTACCTCATCACCAGATAGGCTGCAGGATCCTCCTCCAGCCGACCCCGCCCAGCCTGGAACACCAGCACCAAACGAGAGGCAAAAATACTCACAAATAAAAAAAAAAAACAAGTTCATACTCATTACATACAACCCCTTCTTCAAACACAACAAATGTCCCTTTAAAGTAAAAAGGCCTTAAAATTCATTTATTGACTGTAACACATGCCAATGTTAGGATTTAATACTAAATGTGTGAAAAAAGCCTCAGCTGTAGCTGGTTTAGTGCCAGTTAGGAAACATTCACATGACAACCTGCTACTCTAAGACAGCAGGATGATTGTTATGGTTTGCCCTAAAAATCCACATGTTGTCTTTGTCACTGTGAGCATGATGGAATCCTGACAGCAATAAGTTCATCACTGTGGAACAAGTTGAGGTATGGTGCCCAGCTCGTTTCTGGTGTTTCAGACATCAAAGTAAAGCAGTAGCTACCATGCCAAACTGTTTTAAGATAGAAATTTGTATGAGCACAACGTAGAGCGACAGAAACAGAAAGCCACTCCATGTCCAGGAAGTGTAATTTTCCATCTATTACAAAAGTCATTCATTTATCCAACATGTCAGTGTGAACCACGTTACCATAGAAACAACACGCAGCAACCAGGGAACACTGACAAGTGTGTGTGCATGTGTTTAATACTGAACTTTTTTGTTACATGTGAGCGGCTCTGAACTGAAATCAACAGTCAATCTTTTGACGTGTGTGTGTGTGTGTGTGTGTGTGTGTGATATGATTAAGATGAAAGCTGATTACATGCTATATTTAAAGCTTTCATTTGTGATGTTTATAATGTGATGCCTTTCGTGCCTGGGTTCATTTCCTTTTTAACTTTTTTTAAAATGTATTTATTTATTTTTTTTACTTTAATCACAGATGACACTACAGTAAAGCTAATCAAGAATGACTATTTTTAGATCTGTTCTCTATTCACAGACTGTTTTTTACCTTGCGGCAATACTGAGGACTAATGTCATTGTCTTTTTCATTCAGATTATATAATTTAGATCTTTTTAAAGTTCTGACCTCACTTTGCAACTTGACCAAACAGTGTGTCTGATCCAGGCCGCTCCTGTGATGAACTCATTACATTATGAGTGTAAAGTTTTCTGCTTTGAAATCACTTTTGTATCAATAGTTTGTTAGTGATGGTTAATATAAAGTGTGGCTGAAGACTATTCTCATCCTGTCCCCGGACTAATGTGGTTTCACTGTGGCTTAGCCTATGTCTAACCATTGACATCGTTGTCATAGCAACATCGAGACAGACTCTTGAGTTGTTGGCCTCTTTATGCATTGATGCAACACCAGAGAGTTAGCTATCACAATTACAAAATATGTCTCATTTTCTACAGCCTTTGTAAATATAAGAGTATCTGTGAGTCAGTTATAAATATGGCCCGGCTGTCTGAGCCACGGTGCCCATCACTGTCGCCTCAGAGCTACAAGGTCCTGAATCCCTGCCTGGGATCTTTCTGTGTGGCATTTTCATGTTCTCTCTGTGCAGTGTGGGTTCTCCAGCTTCCTCTCACAGTCCAAAAACATGTTGAGGTTAATTGGTGATTCTAAATTGTCTGTAGGTGTGAATGTGTGTGTGCTTGGTTGTCTGTCTCTAAGTGTAGCCCTGTGATAGACTGGTGACATGTCCAGGTATCCCCTGCCTTCACCCTGAGTCAGCTGGGATAGACTCCAGCCCCCATCCGCCCCAACCCTAATGAGGATTAAACAGTGTGATAATGTTTGGATGGATAGATGGTGTATGGATGGATGGATGTCTGAACCATGTCTGCCTCAGTTTTGTGCTGCCATACCTCAAGAGAAATGACGTTTGTGGTGTAATCAGGACTCACATTGATGCAGGTGATGATTGCAGGCAAACCAGAGCAGTTTTCTATGTAAAACATCCAAAATTGATACATGATCAGTTTTTAATTAAGACCAGGAGAGAAAAGCTTGAATTT
This sequence comes from Stegastes partitus, assembly GCF_000690725.1. NCBI lineage: Eukaryota > Metazoa > Chordata > Actinopteri > Pomacentridae > Stegastes > Stegastes partitus. Next base: position 787,129 of record NW_007577740.1, read on the forward strand.
AAATTTGAACATTTTACTTTGAATTTAGCATTTTAACCTATGAAGGTATGCCGGCAAAAACTCTGTTACAGTCACGCAATAATGAAAAGTACACACAAATAAATGAAGTTACACATAAATAAAAGTAAAAGAGAATACAAAGTTGATACACATTGAATAAGCAGGTAAACCCTGCAGGCAGTATGCAGGGATTAAGGAGGAAGGCTGGAGCTCCATTGTTAAGGGATATTTTCGGGGTATTTTTAGTGACTTGACTGTCTCCAACGTAATTGCATGTTGCTTAAAAGTTCTAAGCGAGTTTATTAAATGTTGTTTTGTTCTAAGCGAGTTGTTGTGGATCCCTGATCTTGAATCAAACCCATGATTTAGACAGAGAGCTGACACATACTGTTCCAGCTCTGATGCCTATACAAAAAAACAAATGTGACGGGAATATATATTTAGTACAAAGATCGACATTACACGTGTATGCTGAGAGCAGCCTTTGGTGTTTACATTTTCTAGCTACCAATCACGATTTAAATATTCCTGCCTGACTGTACAACATGTGTTTTTTTTTTTTTTTTGGAGAGATTGTGATTTGAGTTGATGACCAGGTCAATTACTTTACTTGAGCTCTTGTGAGGATGCTGTTTGCTGTTCTGTGTTTGTGCACTGGGCTTTCTTAATAACTTGAGATCTATCTTGAGCCAGCAAACGTTTTTTGTGTTGGTGTTGAGTCATACCTTTTTGCTCTTGCCTTAATGAGAAACAGGCCGTATGCATTTAAAGTACTGTAGCAGATAAATGGACACGAAAGATTGTTTTGTCTGAAGGAGGAACTGTTTCAGATCATTGAATATAATGACCACATGACATTAGCGATGAGCAGACACAGGCCGGCATCACAGCCAGAATCAGTTAGCAAGAAGCTGTGTTCTCAAATAACCAATTCTAGTTTCCTCACTGTGATGAGAAGTTTGATACGTCCACATAATAACATAATTAAGTTGTGATTTCAAGACTGTAGGAGCTGTGATAGCCGCTGCTGATTTCACCAGCATAAGAACATTTTAAACATAATTGTGACATCTTTGGGCATGTGTTGAATCCTCCTGTCCTTGTTAAACTGTTAAAATCCCATTTCCAGCATTGCCTTGTTTGTGAAACTCAAAGAAAGGAGAGAAATCCTATTTCAGGTGTCTGAAACACAGCTGAGCTAACAAAGCAGTTTCTTTTGGGAGAACTCCTCAGAAAGCTGAAGTCCAGTGCTGATTAGAGTTTATGCTGGTTTTCATAATGAGGGCTGGAAATTAATTGGAATTTTTTTGTTTGTTTGTTTGTTTGTTTCTTACGAATCCTTTATTATCAAAAGTGAAAAGACAAGTTAGATCAGAACATACACTTTAAATACAAAAAAATGAAAGGCTTTCGTATCTGTAATACTAGCTAGTTAAGCTTTCTCTACAATGAAACATCTTGAACGTCTTGACATTTCCATTAAACAGTGTCATGATGTGAACTTTCAACAAATCGATAAACAGATTCAATCTGTGAACATCTTTATTTTTATAGAGGACAGAATCCCCTCTCAGTTCTTTCTTTTTTTTTTTAATAATACATTTTCAGAGTCAGTACAACAGATGTCCGGTGGGAATGAGTTCCAGATTTTGGGAGCAGAGCGGCTGAAGGCCCTGCTCCCCATAGTACTGAGGTGGCCGGAGGTCACTGTGAAGTGGATGGAGGATGAGGATCTGAGAGAGCGGGTGGAAGAGACGATGTGAAGGAGATCAGACAGATAGGGAGGGGCGAGGTTGTGGATGACCTTGAATGTATACAGGAGGATTTTGAATTTGATTCTGGATTTGACAGAGAGCCAGTGGAGCTGCTGTAGGACAGGGGTGATGTAATGAATGAGGAGGTTCTGGAGATGATGAGAGCAGCTGAGTTCTGGACCATTTGAAGCTTATGGAGGGATTTTTGGGGGAGACCGAGGAGGGCAGAGTTACAATAGTCAATGCGAGAAGTGACGAGGCTGTGGACAAAGATAGAAGCAGTGTGGGGGTGAGGGAGGGACAGAGACGATTGATGCTGTGGAGGTGAAAAAATGCAGACCGGGTGATGTTATTGATGGGGGATTGGAAAGAAAGTGAGGAATCGAGGATGACACCTAGACTCTTAACCTGAAGGGAGGAAGAAACTGAGGAGCTGTCAATGGAAAGGGAAAAACTGTCAGTTTTGGATAGTGCAGATTTTGTAAAGAATCTCTGTTTTGCCACTGTTTAGTTTAAGGAGGTTAGGTGAACCAGGATTTTATTTCAAATAGGCAGTTGGTGATGGAGGGTGGAGTTGGGTTTGCTGGAGATGTAGAGCTGGGTGTCATCCACGTAACAGTGAAAATTAATGCTGTGTTTGCGAAAGATATTGCCAAGGGGAAGGAGGTAGGTGATGAAGAGAAGGGGCCCCAGGACAGAGCCCTGGGGCACACCGGAGGACATAAGGGAGGGCTGTTAACAGAAGGACTTGAGTTGAAGAACTGAGTACAGCCTCAGAGATATGACTACAACCAGTCAAATGGGGTGCCAGTGATACCAATACCAATTTTGAAATCCTAAGAATCCATGCTAGATTCACAATCTGCAACTGCTTCTCGGTTTAGAGTGATGAAGGACACAATGCATTTTAGCGTTAGATGTGTATGTACATCGAGCATATTAATTTGTATGTGTGTCTGAATTCATTTTTTATAGCACATTTGTGAATGTATATTTTTGCATGTGCATTTACAGGGGATAAAGAGGAACGTGTTTCACTATTTTGCACCTGTGTGTTAATGCACATACACATTTGCGTATGTAAATATGTGTATATTCAGGTTCTGTGTGTGTGAGAGAGCATACAGGATTATTGCAGTCTCATCCCTCATTCCTCTCCTGGCCCTGACCCTTTAAAACAACACTCCATCTTTCTCTGGGAATCCCTCCATCCATCTCTTGCTTTCCATCAATCTTTCTACCTTTTTCTGCATCCATCTCTCTCTTTCACCCCCCAACTACTCGGGTCGGAGGGAGAAATGGAAAGTTACAGAGAGAGAGAGAGATACAGAGAGATGATCCTGTCTTTTTCAACCTTCTTCTTATTCCATCAAGCATACATCTAGCCTCAAAACTCAACAATAACACATCCATCACACACACATAAGCACATACACACACTGCAAGGCAAGCACTGCAGTCATCTACTATCATAACAGAAAAAGCAAATAAAGTTTTATTCATAATGTAATAAGAAGCCTTTATAAGATAAAAAGAATATGCTGTCATTCTGTGCTTGTAGAAATCTGGTCAATGTAGACATTTTCAACTGAGATTTAAAGTAGAATTCCGTATTGATCTACTTATTTTTCTTATTACCACACTGATGAGTAGCATGCTTCAGTACTCTCACTTTTGTTAAATCTACACATGTCCTGTGTGTGTGATTGGTGATGTGTAAATGAAATGGCAGGGCATCTGAAGTTCACTCTTGACAACCAAAATTTTGTTGAAGCAGTTAACTTGAGTGACAAATACATAAATAGAATTTTGTCCACAGGATCCGTCAATTCTACGGTTCCTATTCATTGTCAGAATTGCTGCGTGTGTTAAACGTTCCTATGGCATCCACAGGGGTGGTTTTACACGCGAGTTGCCACTCTGTTTCCCAATATTACCAGCTTGATAGGTGTGTCACTCACGGGCCACGAGAGGGTCACATGACAGCTGCGTTACCTTCACCAGACACCAGTCCTGTATAGGCGTTGGACCAACTTGGCAGCTCGGTCACTAACTTTATCTTTTTTTTTTACAGTTCAGAGAAACATTTGGGGCGAGAAAAAGCTATGCAGTTGTTGATTCTATCCTCATTTTAGTTCAACGTCTAGTTTAGACATTTTAAGAAAGTTTCGTGAGGCGTTGGACCGCCGCACGCCGGATCTCATTTGCATAAAACTGAAGTCAAGTCTACTTTATGCAAATGGGCCCTTTAGTTGCCAGCAAATTTAAATGTTGATCAGTTGGTGATGTCATTGCCCGTGTTTACCATGTAGCTCAGAACACTCTCAAATGAAGGTGGTAGTGGTTGGTGCAGTGAACTGTGTCACTAGCCAACATGAGCTGCTGCCTGGTGTGATGATATAAAAGTGTGGGCCACCTTCTCACAGTCTGAGGACACAGAACAAAGTTTGCTGCAGATCGAAGCACAGGAGAACTGGGAGAATGCTGATGAAACTTAAACAAATAAAAAATAACTGGGCCTAAGCATCGGGGAAGGTGTTTTTTAAACTGCAATTGCACCGGGACAGCTCAGTTGGAAAGCTTATGATCGACATCTAACATCAGTTATTTCACCGAGTCAACTGTGGCAGCCCAGCCTACAGGACCCATTCTTAATGATGCTATCAGTCTGTCACTGGCCTGCATCACTTCACCTCAGTGGTGTACCATCATCAGACCGTCACATAAACTTTTACCGGCCCTGTATGTCTCTTTATCTGCCCTCTCTGTGCTCCTGGGCGGCTGGCTGTGGCTCAGGCGGTAGAGCTGTTGTCCTCTGATCATAAGGTTGGCGGTTTGATCCCCGGCCCCTCCACAGTCGAAGTGTCCTTGGGCAAGACATGGAACCTGAAGTTGCTCCCAATGGCAGGCAGCACGTTGCATGGCAGCTCTGTCGCCATTGGTGTGTGAATGGGTGAATGAGAAAACACTGTAAAGTGCTTTGAGTGCCGCTAAGGTAGAAAAGTGCGATATAAGTGCAATCCATTTACCATTTACCATTTCTGTCATTTAGCACATGAGAACATGCTGCGTCCGGCCCCAGCTGTCACGTTAAAAACCTTTCAATTACAGTAAAGCTGGGTATTAGAAGTTGGAGTTTCGTAGAAGCAAGTCATACAAATCATATAAGAAATACTGTCTACAAAAGCAACACAAGCGTCTTAATGATCTTTGTCGTTGTTTAGCATATGCTAACACATCTTCTAGCTATATTTACCAGCACACATTTGATTAAGGCCACTGAGTATTTGTGCAATTCATAATTCAAATAGTTAATTCGACTACTACAAGTCGACCAGCAGATGAGTTCTTTTGCTCGGCTCTGTGGCTTATTATATCACTAATGGGCTGATCAAGGTCTCAAGATTCAAGTGAACAAGAAAGTCATTGAAATTTGTGACAAGGTCAAGCTGGGAACTTGTTCTGCTTGGTTAACGAAAACTAATTTTACATTTTCTACCCCAGCTATAGCTGCCTTGCAAAATGTATAAAGTTGGATGTTGAAACAACTCCTTTGGCAATGACACTGCCCAGCTTCACCAAGTATACTTATATATTTTGACAGTATTATAATTTAGAGCCTGTATGGCAGTAAATCCTCTGAGACATCTGGTTAACAGAGCGTAGACGGGGGATAGAGAGGCCAACAGACAGACACAGAGACAGGTTACCATAGTTATCAGAGCAGAGAGAAAAGAATAGAAGGTGATGAACCTGAGGAGGTGTGTGTGTGTGTGTGTGTCTGTCTGTGTGTGTGTGTGTGTGTGTGTGTGTGGTGTGTGTGTGTTTAAGGCAGCCACAGACCCGTAGGCAGACAATCATTGTGTCCTTGTCATTCAGTGAATCTGAAATGTGAACCCTCGTCTTTATCCAGCCCTCTCCATTTCTCTGTTATCTCACCTCATTGTTCAACATAAAAGGCAAGAAAGAAAAAAAAATTATCAACAGCTGAAGTCAGAGTCATACACATGATCACATTTTCCCAAGAAATCTTGATGTTTAGGAGAAGTTGCTATGACAGCACACTGAGAAGATGTAGAAAGCGTGCTTTGAAATGTACCTTTCTCGTTCTGCTTCCTGCAATATTTAGTGGAAGCAGTATTTTCCAAAGTTGTTGTTCTCTGCACCAAGATAATTAAATTGGGGAAATTGTGTTTTGTTTGGGTTGAGATTAACTTGGCAACTTTATTTGGTCAAAGCAAAATGCTTGAAATGCTGTCCACAATTTAATTTAGCTATATAATGAATGGACTGAATAGCCTGAGTCAAGATCTCAGAACTGCTGCCCACATCTCAGATTTTTTTTCAGTGATTTAAATAGGTCTGCTGCTTGGTTCATCAGTTTTTTTCCTAGTGGAAAAACTCAACCAATCAGGGCTTTGTAATAAGGCATATTTTCCCTTTAAAGGGCTTTAGAAAAAAACGAAGAAAAAAGCAACAGTAATGGGGCCAATACGTGAAAAAAGAAGCTCAAATTGGAATATTTCTCTGCAATGACAAATGACTCTCAACCAACAAATATGTCTTTCTCTACTGACAGGGTAGAGCAGCAACTCTGACTTTTGAATCAAACATGGAACTAAAGAAAAAATGTGTTTAATTATAAGGCTGTACACTCTAGTGCAACTTGGAATGCATTAAGACGAATGACATAGTTTGGCTAACTTTATGTATTCAGCATTTAATGTTAAACAATGCAACCGACTGCTCCGTCAACCTAGGAAAAGACGATTTTCAGCATTTCAAGCTTCAAAATGAGTCCAAGTGATGTGAAATGAGAATCTACGGACACAACAGAGGATTCTACTTCACCAAAAGTTTCCCATCTAGACTTGGAAGCAATGAAGTTCCCTTTTAGATCCCTTGTGAGTCTTTAAATCAGACATGCAGAACTGATAAGAAGCTTAAGGTATTAGCTGTCTCAAATCAAGGTAAAATGACACTTTTAAAGATTGCACAGTCTCCCACACACATTTGTATCTGGAGATTCTTCCAGGTTGTGGATCAAAAACTAGAAATGTTGGCCTGATTTCTTGGCAGAAACAAGAGGCAGCATTTATAAATGGTGTGGAGAAGAACCATAAAAATATGTTCATGAAAACAACCGTTTTGATCTCGCATTAAGGCCTTAAATGAGGCAATTTTTAGACTGGAGTCTGGATTTTCTGTGTTGGCCGAATGACAACCTGATGGCGCTTCCTTTTCTCTGCTGCTGTGGTAGGAGCATGGCTTGGTAGATTCAGAGGGCATTAGTATACACACTTACTGCGTGCTTTATTTGCTTTGGGGGCTTTATCTTTAGCCAGTTGCAACTGTTCAAATTGAGAATAAGTGAACAAAAGAGTGCAATGAAAAGAGTTGAGCCTGCCCTCTGCTGACTAGGTTCTTTGAGAGGTTGACCAAATATCACACTTAAAATCTTGAGGCATCCAAAAAAGAAATTGCACAATGAATAGATGACTCTGAAAAGATTTAGATATAACATGTGCAGAAGCACCTTTATTGTCATTGTAATGCTGAGGCTTAGGGACAGAAAGGCCACTTCACACGGCTTCATTTTAAGGGAGAGTTGGGAATCAGGCTTTGTGATTATTGTATTTGTGTGACTGTAGTTTTGTCCGTACTGTATGCTGGACCTGTGGACATGACTGATGGATGAACTGCTGAATTTGCTGTAACTTGCCTAAAACACCAGCGGCTGCAGCACATGTACAGAAAACAAAGGTCAGCATTAAGAGATTAGTTTTATTTCAACCCCACATTTTTTTCCCCCATTAATGCGGGTTGTGTGGCTCATGCTAATGTTGTGTACATCATCTTGTTGTAGGTGTTTGAGGACATGACTTGCACTGAACAATACAACACATCCCTGCTATAGCATTCCAAATTATTACAATTTTTACACAAGTTATTTGAAATGTTTACTCGACATGGATATTTTACTGGGCACATTTCCTCCTTACTTGTCTCCTCTCTGCGTAAACACAGACAAAGTTGAAAATAGATGATTGATTTTATTCCTCTAATAAATTAGGTAATTTTTCAGATTTTCCAGCCCAATAGCAGGTTTTTGGGTGTCAGAGCTCAAAATAAATACAGAAAGCCAGTCATCTGCAATGGCCATTTTGGCTAACTGCATAGAGATGTACATCCATAGGATCCTACTCACTGATTTGCTTGAATGGATCTTTTGACAGCAGTCATGCTGGAAATGAGACTGCAGGGCTGCTCAAACAGCTCATTTTAAAATGAGTTGTAAACAGAAATTGGTGCAAATCTGTACAGTGTCCTTCTTACTTCAGAGGGTTTTGATGAGTAATGAGATGCGTAATCTGTTGTAAAGTCAAAATTGTTTCAGCCTTGAATAATTTAACTCAATATAAATACCCTAAAATAATCAGAGAAGATAAGTGCTTTATCTCAGTCAGTAAAGAAGGAGAAGTTTATCTGGGACTTTTCCTTGATGAGAGCTCTGTGTTTATGGAAGTCGGGGATGTCTAAGTGCTGGAGTGTCCTCAGATATCGTTGCTGAAAGGTTTGGATGCACGTGTGTTTGACTGACTGTGTATATGGTAGGTTGTGAGTATGCGTGTGAGAATGTGTACACATGTGTGAGAGAGACTTTGGGTGTCTCAGATGTTCTTCACAGTTCATCAGTGTTGACATCTGGCCAAACAGCTGGACTCATCTGGACACACACACAAACACACACAGACTGTCCACACACTGCTTCTCCTCTGTGCTTTCCTTACACTTTTTCTCTGCTTCCATCTCATGTTCTCGTCCATCTGGCTCGTCTGTGTCGTACATTTTCTGTACATATGTCTGTGTTAATGATTACATACGAGTCTGCTAGTTGCAAAAGGTATTAAACCTGGACTGAGATGTGTTATGCAACATAATATATTCATGTGTTTGTCGGTGTGTGGGTTTTCCAGACAGGAAATGTGAACCATATGTATGTTCAACATTCCAGTACTTGTCCTTCACTCTGAGCCCTCTAATGTGCTCTCACTATGGGAACAGCGCAGACAGTTAAAGGCTGAGAAACATACAGATTACTCATGCTGCATTTGTGTGGTAACGGCATGGAGATGTCAATAACCAGCTTGTTGTGGAATTCTATAGCTCCTGACGTGATCCGTGTCTTACAGTACAAGCTGCTTTAACTCACTCTATAGCTAATGTCACACATTTTATAGCAGATGCACGTGTTCTACATAAGACAAACTACACAGCAAAATCATCTGTATCAGAATTTATTATTTATTATCAGAAATTATTTTGTATGGTTTTAATTTTTACGGTACATTTGTTGCCATGCAAATCATACATACATACATACACATGTTAAATGGAAGAAGATTATTCATTTTCAGGAACTCAATACGTTTTGGACAGGTTATTTAAATATCAGCTAAAGCTTTGGAAAATTATGGTCCTACTGTCTATAAATTACATTATCATTTGCATAATAAAGAAAACAGGTGGCAAAATGTGTAAAAAATTGTTAGTAATTACAACTGTAGTGACTAATCATCAAAATTGAGTCCAGCTTATATAACCTTGTAGGAATACAGCGAGCACATTCTTTCTGTTAATAACAGGAACACACTCCCCTTGGTTTTAGTGACATGGCTCCAAACGTTTTATACCAGGAACTGCTTTTGACATGAAGATTTAAGTTAAAGTTGTGATTCTACCTTCATGATGTCTAGGGTTTTGTTTTCACAAAGTTTAAGTACAACATCCTGTTTGCATAGTGCATCTTTATTAATGACTTCCAGCAGTATTCTGGAAAATAATATGTGTGTTTCCATAAAGAATGTTCCCTCCAAGTTCACACACTGGGGCTCCAGCAGTGATAAATATCCACGGACAGAAAATGAGCGTTGCTTAATCAACACAATGCAAATGATTTGTCTTTTGATATAGTGTTATTAAATTGCTCAAAGTCTGTCCAGACTAAAGCTGGCCAAAAAAAAAAAAAAAACGGTCTCTCTCTGCTTCTTTTATCCACAGATAATGTGAACATGGGTATTTCAATCTGTGAGGGGTAAATGATGTTAACTGCATTAGACTGTACCGAAAATACACCCAGATTAAATAACTTGGATGGTATGAAACCCTTGCCCTCCCCCTCATGTTCCAGGCTAATTACTCATAACCTCAATACAACAGAAATACAAGCGTTTGTTGGCTCACTCAGACGCAGAGAAACTGAAATAATTGTAATGATTCGAAATACAAAGCCTGAATGCAAAGCAGGATGTTCTTAATAACCACCACTGCAGCATTTTGGCAACTTAACATATTTATTTTTTTACTTTGAAGAAGAAATTAGCCTGACCTCATTTAAACTGCTCCGAACAAACTCAAATCTGTGATCAGAGGAGATCTGACAACGCGATTCAGCTGAACCTGAATACAGAGTGTACTGTGTTCACATCCCATCTTAATACATGCAATATAAAGAATAAGTCAACTGGCATTTTTTAGAAACAGGTTTGTGTGCTGTCCAGCCCACAGACAGATGGCAAAATCAATATACAGCAAATATCGATGTAGGTTTGATGTGTTTTTTCCCCTTTCCCCTCCTCTTTTTTCTTTAACCCTCTAAACACCAAAGCCTGCCAGTAAATTTGAAAGGGATTTTTTTCTTTAAGCAACAAGGCAATTTGACAGTGTGCATCAGAGTGAGAAACTGTAAAAATAGTCAGATTTTCAACTTTTTGTTGGTTGCTTGGGTTTGACTGTCAGAAAAAATGTCTTTATTTGTAATTGTGAAATTTCATCAAAGTTGCATTATTCTAAAAAAAAAAAAAAAAAAAAAGAACAGTTTGCGCCAGATTCTGTATAAAACTAAAAATGCTGGGTTCCTCGACATAGCTGAGAGGCCACGACTGACTCACAGCTGTCATGACTATAATTAAGTTTTCAGGTCAACTGCAGGCAGCGTTCACACAGAGCAGAGATGAGACAACGGGAGACTGCCAAGACAATAAAACATACCTGATGAGTAAAATAAATGCAGCAAGGCTGGAACACTGTATACAGAGGGGCAAGTTGTCAACAAGTTGATGTAGGATACGCAGAGGAATGTAAAAATTGCAGTGATTGTAAAATCTGTCCACAGAAGACATTTCTGAGTTCTCTCTACTTCTAGTCCTGGTAGTTCTGTTTCCATCGATGTACAAGACTTTACATTACAGTGAAGAATGAACCCACAGTGAATAAAAAAGTGACAGAAGCAAACAAGACCTAGAACCTGCTCAGGGTTCAGAGGGTTAACATTCTTTTTGTTGACTCCTAAACCAGAAAAGCAGTTGCATCCATATATTTAGCAAGCATCAGTATCGATGTTTCTCCTTCATTATTTATTTCTGCATTTAATTGCCTGTGTGTGTTGTTATTCTTTTTTCCAGGACTGTTCCCAGCAGTATTGAATCTGGCGACTATGGCAGATATAAGCGCTAACGCTACCTGCGGCTCAGCGGGTCCAGAGATGTTCTGTAAGCTGGTCGAACATGTGCCGGGTCAGCCAGTGAGAAACCCACAGTGTCGAACCTGCAACCAAAGGAGTACAAAACCATTTGGTAAGAAAGATTTATACCCACCCCACACTTGTAGTCTTAGTGATTACAGTAATAAATCATGCTAGATTAGTTAATTAGAGCACGATTGGCCAGATGTTAACCGATCACTTTGTCTGAAATGATAATTATCAAATGAGCTGAGGAATCACTTGCAACGTGACAAGATGACAGCACAAAAATACCCTGTCATCATTATTCAAACCGTCGATCGGCCTGTCATAATGTAATAGATCAATAATTCAATTAACCACTTAGCCAGTCATACAACCAAGCAGCTAATTAATCAGTTTGAGTGAAGAAATCGTTGACTAGTATCCAATGATTAGTTAGTGAACAATCCGTTTAATCAGTCAACAATCAGCCAGTAGCTATGTTTGTATAACAGTTCATCAAGCAGTTGGTCAGGATGAGAGAAATATAATGACTAAAAGGATACACTGCTGCAAACGGGATGAAATAGGAGAGGTGACAAAGGAAGGAAAGGCTGATGGGTGAGAGAGCAAAAGAAAGATGAACTGATGAGCTTGAATTGATTAAATTCAACCCAGTGACTGAGTTATCGTTCAAAGAGAATAGTTTGACATTTCAGGAAGATTGGATATATGCTGATTTGTCTTTGTGTTGAGAGTTACATGAGAAGAACATTAACACTGCCTTATTTATCAGTCTAATAGGAAGCTGGACACAAGAGATAGTTGAACTGAGCAGAACTCCAGCTTGAAGGTCAGAAAACCTGCAAGGACACCTCTGAACTTATTAAGAACTCATTTTGAACTGGTACAAAAAAAATAATGGCAATTTTGGGGTTTTCCCTGTTCAATTCAATTCAATTCAATTTTATTTGTATAGCGCATATTTACAACAACAAGTCATCTCATAGCGCTTCACAAAGGCAGAAACAGAAACACCCAACAGTCCAAAGCATTTGGATTCCCTATAAGCTTCAGCAGTCTGCAAGCAGTCCGCAACAGTGGGAAGGAACCGAAAACCCCCGCAGGGGAAAAAAAAACCTCCGACAGAACCAGGCTCAGGGAGGGACGGCTATCTGCCTCGACCGGTTGGGTGGATGTAGGATGAATTATACAATTCACTAAGATGTATGGATAATTTCTTGGCAGGGTACAGTGACTTAAACCCTCCAAGCCCCGCGGAGATGCTCTGCGTCCATCTCTACTTTGCTCTCCAAGTTTTTGTTGCAGCAAGTTGTGGCGCATTTTGAATTAAACAACATGACTTGACCTGTCATAGTTACAAATGATCTTGACTTAATCTAATCATAGTTACAATCTGCATGCAGCTCCAGGTCCATCTCCACACACAGTGCTGTGGCTTAAATCATAAATTTGTCGTTGCATAGATATGCTAATATCTAGCTAAAATGCTAAAATATGAATTACTGAAAAGCTTAATATCCATGCAATGCACTTATTGCATCAATATATAATAGATGCTTGTTACATATTTGTACATATTGAAGGAAAAAAGTTATGAAAACGGATCAAACTTCTGCAAAGTCACATCTTTACCAATTTCTTCCCCCATCTTCCAACTCCTGCTTCTCGGTTGACAGGAAGGTATGTGACACTTCAGTGAATAAAATTATGACATTTATTTCCGTTAGGCACTAAACACATGTTTTTCCCAATTCTGTCATTCTGTCTGACAGTATCCCACCATTATGCTTCTGATAGTTCCACATTCCAGACAATCTGCCCTACATAATTTTAAAAAGATATCTCTACTGCCAGGGTTTTATGGTGAGATACATGTAAAAGCACAACAACTTCATAATGAGAGTTTTCTTTTTCCTTTATTCAAAGGTCAAAATAAAAACTTTGGAAGTATTGTCATGTCAAATGCTGGAAGATCTGGATACCCTAGACTGTTCTGAAAAAAAAAAGAAAAAGAAAAAAGATACAGCATGTCCTTATAATGATAAAGATCTTAGATTTCAGATGAAAAGCTTTGAGGTAAATGTAGTAAAATTACCCTGAAAATAGGCTGGGGCGCATAGGTTAGTGGAGTCTTGTAAGGCACCCAGGTCAAGAGGTTTTTCATCAATTCCCTAACTGTGCAAATGAAATAAATGAGATATAACCTGTAATATCACATTTAGAAGTGTATTTATTTTAAGTGCTGCGCAGTGAGGCATGCTGTTTCAGCCTGGCTTGAGTCGTTATGCTAAGCAAGTCTAACCTTCTGCTGGCTCCAGCTTTGTTTTCGTTTTTTTTAGCAGAAAGCATGTACTCATGTACAACTAAGTAAGAAAGCAATTAAGTTAATTTGAGCATATATTTAACAATTCATTTTCTGCTCCTTGGTTAATTGATAAAGTGAACTTTTTCTGTGCAAAGGTTCTTCTCTCTCAACCTCACATGGAACTAAGAAGGAGACAGGGACAGGATGTGTGAAAGTGTGAGAAAAGGGAATAATTTTCCTGAAGGATATCCAGTAAGGCTACTTTATTTAGCGACAGATAGTTACCATGGTTTTAACAGAGATGTCACACGTAAGTAAACAGATGATTGGCAGGTGCCAGTCAACCAGAAACATTACATCTTCCTTTAAAAAGCATCACTCACACACAAGTACTCAAACAATCCTGCGCACACGGCATACGTAGAAGCTCTGCTTTTTGACCTTTCCGTTATAATAAAGCTATTGTGTGGAGTAGTAGAAGCACTCAGAAGTAGATTGTGCAAACGGAATGACATTTTTTTTTTTTATTCAGAATTGAAATGAAATCATCTGAAATGGAACGAAAATCTATCATTGTAGAAAAATGTAATTTTGCTCCCTTTCTGCATGTGTGTGTTTTTAGAGCATCACCCCATAGAATATGCCATAGATGGAACCAACCGTTGGTGGCAAAGTCCCTCTATCAAGAATGGAATGGAGTACCACTATGTGACCATCACTCTGGACTTAAAACAGGTAGAAGACACACAGAGTGGGGAGAGAGAAGAGCTGTCATATATATGTTGGTTCATGTTCTTTATTATGGGACTCTTTGTCTTTTTTGATCAACACAAATGTCCACGTGTCAGTCTTCCTCCATACACAGCAACACTCCATACACAAGTGTTTGGCAAGTTGTTTCACATTACTCAGTGAAAAGGTACTTGCAATGCTTTATTTGACAAGTTATTTTATGTTTAATACGAAGCTAGGCTCTCGCTCAAAGTTCCTTTAAACCAGAGGTGCCTCCTGAAATGTTTCAGTGGCCCGACGGAGCCACTGGTGATCTTGGGTGAAACACAAAAACCAAAAGTCAGAACTGAACTTAAGATTTTGTTTACTGCTGTAGTTTAGAGGCTCGTTATAAACTAAGTCAAAATGATAGTTAAGGAATTGGCTTTGTTTCTACATTAATTCTGCTCTACTGTCTGATGTGCATAGACGAACAGTGGTGCCGTAAGGATTTTTAGTTAATTGGGTAACAGCTCTTTCTGTTCATTGATGTCACGGCTGCAAATGTTCCTGCTGCCTCTGACAAAGTAAACAGAAAAAAATGTTTTCACTTTATGATCAGATTTGTATAGCAAAATAATATCCAGCTGTGATGGAGCTCAGGATTCAGGCCTGATTAACTGCAGCTAATAAACTGCATTTTAACAATAGAAACCACTTTCTTTCTTAACTCCCACATTTATGTGAACATGTGTGTTATGTATTATAATAATCACAAGCATGGACATAACCTTCTTGGCGTGTGTTGATGAAGAAACGTAAAGAGGCAGACAGCTGTTCCTATGCACCGTTTGGAAGGTGTATTTCATCGAGCACTACCACAGACAGGATTTAACATTGGTGTGGGGTTTTCTCTGACTTATTGTATGTTAATTCCTTGGAGGCTTACCCCAGACTTAAATTGATCCTGCATCCAAAATATGTCTTTTTAGTATTAACCTGTCACTTCCTGTAAGATTGCAAAAAAATGGTTTGCAAAGTCCCACAGAATGAAAGCTGTGGTTGACTTTGATTCTCAATGGGTGGGAAGGATGTTAATGGTAAAGTTGTCATTATTGAAATCCATTGTGACTGCTATGAATCAAATCAGAGCACAGCCTCCATTCTCCGTGGAGAGAAAAACCTTTTTCCATTTATTACAGTTCATTTAACAGCGTCAAAGGCACAGATAACTCAGACTTCGTTGTTGCATTGTGCGTATTAAGCATTCTAAAACTGAGACAGTTAGTTAAACATTTTGATAAAACTGATTCCAAAAATTTCGTCGGCATCGTATTTATTGCGAGCGGTCCATTGTGTAGTGTGTAGTGCATGTTCGTCTATGGGAGGGAACTGTTCTTTAAACAGAGGGAGGGAAAATAAAACTTGGAAATTAAGCGTGAAATCAGGAGAAATAAGTATAAAAATATTTTCTGGAATTGATTTGAGACAGAAGATGCCACCCATAGACACAAACCTACATACATATGAGCAATGTTTGCACACATGTGGAGAGTACAGGCTGGTTGGAACCAGGGGACTTACTATCATTATTATCAAATGTATTGGTGATGGTCATCAGATGCACACAGCATTGGTTCCAAGTGCTCGCTGTCTTTTGATCATTTATCACTTTTGTGTTCCATGTAAACTGCTGTGGCCTTTCCTTGATCTAATCTTAACAATGATGAGAGTCAGGGCTTAACCAGTTGAAACATCCATGTTATTCAGTCAAGTTCCTTTGATTTGCATTTTGTTTCTGTACCAAGAGTGAATTGACTGTCATCTCACTGAGATGCTATCAGCTACCAGGTGCTTGGCGCATCGAGGTCCTCCCTAATGTCTCTCCTACAGCGATTGTCTTTTTAGATTTACTTAACACACCAGGTTGTATGTTGTCATAGTGAAGTCAGCTCGGATTTCGTTGTATATACAGTTAAAACTATTGCTGTAGTTAATCGTTAGAAGGTACAGTGTGCAGCTTTCTACAGGATGTATCTTTGTTGTGTCATCCAAAGTATTATTCTACCCACTGTTGTTTCAGTCGCTCGTTAAAATGGGCTTACATTTTTGAGTTGAAAAACTTGGCAAGAATCTATGTGACTGAGGGGCTGTGTACTGGCACGGAATGATTTAGGGCATCCAGTTTGGTTTAGAAGTGTGATTAAACATATTAATCTGCCACATTATAATTATATGGATGTCATGAGAGTTAAACTAATGAGACTGAGAGATTTATTTTATGAGAACCCCCTTGGTTCATTAAGAGAAGCCAGTCAAAAATTTATCTAAAGGTTAAAAACAAGTTTTAGATGAGTAATGAAAAAAACATCAGTATTGGAGAAAAAGAACACAACAGAATGATAAAATCAAAGAATCAAGCATCAGTGACAGAAGAGCTACACTAACTCAAACAACTATTTAGGCATCTGATATAAATGATTTTTTGCCCAGGCAGAATGTTGTCTTCACTTTCTGACATTTTTTTTCATTCAGTTTAAAGTACATTTTGTTTTGTGATCTCAGCAGACCAGGGCTCATACCTTGCTCTTGGAACATTGTGAGATTGAATCTGTTCGTCACTTTCCCATCTCTTCTGGCTCCCCTCACAATGCACTGCAAAGATGCCAAAAAATGTATCTGAAAAGCAAAAGAAGAGAGCTAGAACAGGGGAGAAATGTGGAGTAACAGAGAAGGAAAATGTGGAATCTGAAGAAATGATTCAATAAGATAAGGAAATTAACAGGACACAAATAAGAGCAAAGAGATGTCATATTTTTAAAAATCTGCAAGTTTAATATGGCTGTGGAGCTAGAACGTTACAACATCGACATAGCTGCACTCAGTGAGACATGACTGCCAGAACATGATAGTTTGAGAGACCATGGCTACACCTTTCTCTGGAGTGGGAAATCAAGTCAAGAAGAAGATACAGTATAGCTGGCAGAAGAGAGGAGGAACCGTTACCTATCAGCGATCGCATCATGACATTGAGACGTCCATTGCAGAACAAGATGCATGCTGTAATCATCAGTGTATATGCTTCAACCATGACTAATCTAAATGAAGTGAAAGAGAAGTTCTACAGTGAGCTTAGAAACACAATTAGTAAGGTACCAGCTGAAGACAAGCTCATTCTTGTTGGGGATTTCAATGCAGTTGAGTTGGAGCTGACATTGAAAAATGGTCAGGGCCAATTGGAGGCTATAGAAATGGAAAGTGCAACTCAAATAGAGAACAACCTTGTGAACAAACTTGCTAGACTACATCATTATCAGACAGAGCGATAGGAAGGATCTGCTGGACATCAGATCCATGAGAGGAGCTGGCTGTGGCACAGATCACCACGTTTTGAGAGCTAGGACCAGGTTTACTTCCAGGAAAGGATGCAACAAGGCAGGAACAAAAAAACCATCGTAGAAGTTAGCCACAAAAGCTTTGGTAAGTGACACGACCAGACAAACACTGACTGAGGAAATGAGTAAAGAGCTTTAAGACTGGGATAACCTGAATGAACAGAAAGGAGTAGTACAGAAATGGACATCCTTGAAGTAAACACTCTACAATACAGCACATAAAGTACTTGGAAAACCAGGGAGGAAGCCCCAGGAGTCCAAAATTCCTGATTACATCTTTCCTGCCTTTGGAAATCAAGATCAGGGATGACTCACTCTCCATGTGCAAGAGCTTCAAATACCTAGGCAGCACTGTGTCTGAGAATGCAAGAGTGGGTGAGGAATTGTACTCAGACTGGGAAGAGCTAGGGCAGCCTTCAGTGAGCTCCAAGACAGACTGTTGATACATGTTAAAATGAGAGTAAAATGTAAAGTCTACAGAGCAGTAGCACTGCCTACAATATTACACAGTGCAGAAACATGGACGATCTACAGAGGGCAAGTCAAGAAACTTCATGCTTATATGATGAGACACCTCAGACAAATTATGAATTAAATGGAAAGACAGGATAAGTAACAAAGAAATTCTGGACCGGGCCAATCTGCTTTTTATGGCAGACCTATTCATACAGATGAATCTACATTGGCAAGGACACGTTGAGAGAATGAGATATGAACATCTCCCTCGCCAACTACTCTATTCCGTCCGAGCTCTGTGAAGGGAAGAGAAACCAGGGAAGGCCTCAACTTAGATCCAAAGACTGCTATGATGATGATGATGATGATGATGATGATATGCCTTCTAACAGATCACCAGTCTATCACAGGGCTACACTTAGAGACAGACAACAAAGCACACTCGCATTCACACCTCCAGACAATTTAGAATCACCAATTAACCTCAACATGTTTTTGGACCTTGTGGGAGGAAGCCGGAGAACCCGAGAGAACCCACACTGCACGGGGAGAACATGCACACTCCACGCAGAAAGATCCTGGTGTCCTCACCGGGACGTGAACTGGCAAACTTCTTCCTGCGAGGCAACGGTGCTAACCACCAAGCCACCTTGCAAGCCCACACTAAAACAAACTCTGCTTTATTGTGTATTTTTCTCTATATAGAACCAGAATTTACTAAATGAACATCATGCTCAGGGGTCGGCAACCTTAAAAACTCAAACAGCCATTTGGACCCGTTTCCCACGGAAAAGAAAACACCGAGAGCCACAAAACCCTTTTGACATCTAAAATGAAGATAAAACTGCATATATCTAACTGCATGTATATATATAATTTTTTTTTACCTTTATGCTATGTATAAAAAGCTATAGTGTGTCGCATTTATGAAATCAATGAAGTGCTACAGAGAAAACAAGATTTTATTTATGCATGCAACAAAAACATTGTGAACTCTGAAAAAAAGACGCTGGGTTGAAGGTGACTTTCAAATAAAATTGTCAATGTCTATTTGAATCCTCTTCGTATATATGAAATAAAAAGCCAATCTTAAATTATCCACCTGCAGCAAAATCAAAATGCTGTCTGGTTGTCCTGCTGACTGCAGCTGGGACTGCTGACCAGACTCCTGACCACCTGTGAGTGCTTTGATTTAGCGAGAAAGTCACCAAGTTGGCAACACTGTAATTGTGACGCATATTTTGAGCGACAAAAAAATTCAACACATTTTATTTTATTGTTCCAAGTTTACAATAAATCTTCAAATTTAGAATTACATTTTAAAAAGTAATGAGCTAAAATAAAATACCTTTAAATTAAAATACTCATTATTTATTTTCCAAAGCCGCAAGCAGCTGCAGCAGAGGTATGAAAGAGCCACATGCGGCTCTGGAGCTGTGGGTTGCCGACCCCTGATCATGCTGTACTGAAGGAGACATGAACCTAGCGACTGAGAGCATGAACTCACCAGGAAAATGTTTACTGAGGCTACAAACCAAGTGAGAAGTAGAGTATATATACTCATAGACTTCTGTAGAGTCTCACTTATTTTTGCATTCAGTTGAGTGGCCCCCTGTTGGCTATTAGAGAGAATGTAGGTTTAAGACACTTAAGGATTGGCTTCACTTTTCAGACCTGGATGCAACATTTTTTTTGTATACAGTCAATGGTTTCAGTTGGTAGTATCAGCAATGCCTGTTGTAGCCACAGAAGCTGGTGCTACCTACCTTTCTGGTCCTGCTATGGCTGCTCGTCCGCGGTTCTACTGTTAGAGAGGTGCTGCTGTGAGGGCTACTGAACTACTGAACTCAAACTGCAAACACAAAACATGATGATGACGACAATAGAAATTGTTGTTGGTGATGTTATATATAATGTGTAGTTATAACAGCAATCTGGCACATCTCCACCAATAAGTGACTCACCACCAGTGGCAAAATTTAAAGAACAGCAACTTGTAATTGTAACAGCTTCCTGTGTACCCAAAGAGCAGAATCCTTCAGGATCAAAAAACAAATACGTAAAATAAAATAAAATAATGTAAGAACGTTAACAAGTCTTTTATCCATAGTAAACAAGCATTTTTTCTGTTAAAATCTTTCTATTACTATAGTTACTATACTAACACTAAGCCAAGACACAGATGGATGGATGGTGGAAGCAAAACTATGACTGTGCTGCTGTCAATGCAGTGTGTCACGCAAGACCAACAGAAAACAATTGCAGTAAAATAGAGTGAGATTTGAATGCTAATGTAATGTTTATATTGCAGTATTTCAGTCCAGACTAATATTATTCTATTTAGAGGCAAGAAGAAAACAGAATAAAAGTAAAAGGCAAAACAGTGAAGAGCCTTATTTACTTTTTTTCCCCCTTGCCAAGCAACACATACATACAGTATAATTATACCTCTAGACAGCCATCTTGACATGTTAATGACTTCAGACCCATCAATCACACCTTCACAATTGTGGTGCTGCTGCTGAATCAGTATTCAGCCTTAAATGGTCTCGCCAATACACAGACACACACAGGCACGTTATTTTTCCTCTTATCCCTGTTAAAAAGTTCAAAGGGATGTACAAAGAATGAATGAAGAAATTATCAGAAGCACTGGAATCTGGGTAAGAATCTAAAGTAAGTACTATAGTTTGGTATTTCCAGCAGATTTTTCTTGTCGCCAACAAAGTAATGTACGCTTTCACAATACATTTGCCGTCATTTTATAAATACTTTGAGTGACTGAATGACTGTGTGAAGTGAAGAATGGTTTAAAAAGTAATTTTCAGTTAGGACTGGGCAATATAGCTGGAAAATCTATCACAATAAAATGTTTCATTTCAGAGTGCTAATTACTGATCATTCTTAATCAGCTATTTCTAATAAAAGCCTGCAAAAAAATGGTTAATTTTGAATTTAACCACCTATACATAGTACATAGGTAGTAATTTTAGTGGCAATGCAGCAATGAAAAATATACACTTATGCATACATTTTAACAGATAATTAAATAAGGATAAAGGTATGATCTCACTTTGATATACATTAGCTTAAATAAGGTAAGTTGCTGCACCTGCACCACCCTGACGGAAACGTTCTCAGTGGGTGACCAGGACCTGGTGTCACCAGATGGAGATTCGGCACCTGCCTCCAAGTCCAACCCGATGTCAAGCCCGTCAGCTCTTGGAGCTGATGCGCATTGCTTAGGTGGAGATTGTGGGGGACTTAGGGTTGTGGGTGTTTTTAGACTGCAAAGCCTGTCCTACAAGGGCAACCACCGGTACCTGCTGGCCAAAGCCTTCAACCAAGCAAGAATACTAGCATGCCTCAGGAGACTTGCATGGAAGCCATAAGGAAAGAGGCAGAGGGTAGCACACTTCATTATCAAGACATATGAGACGCTGTTTACAAGTCAGAGAGGAAGCACGCTTGGAGTTTGTTCGTGCAACCAAACTTTGTGTTTTTTGTTATCACCTTTTATGCCAGGTTGCATTTACATGAAGCTACTGTATGATCAAACTTGTAAAACTTCAAAAAAGAATCCTGAAAAACATTTCAATCCTGCTTGTCTGTCCAATCTTGATACTACAGTCAATAGAAAGATAAAATATTTGGACATGAGACGGCCTTTCCAACCACCTACATTTGAGAAGGCTACAAACAATCCCCTTGTCATCAAGTAACTGTTCATTACTTTAGTTTTGCCTGCTAGATGACACCGGATGTGCAGTGATTGGCTGTAGACGCAGTGTGTGTGTGAATGTGTGAAAATGTGCATGCTTTGTGTATATGTATGTCTGAGGCTCGATCAGAGCAACGGAAAGCTATTTACCCTCCAGTGCACTGAATTTCCCTTGCGACCACAGTCATCTCACTCAGAAAATGACAGTGGGCTTGTGTCTTTGTGTGTCTATGTGTGTGCTTGTCGCCTGTGACATCACCATACTCATTTTCTATCTTGTTATTTTTGAGCCTCTCTGGACAGAAAGACTAAATAATGAGAAAGAGTCGGGAATGAGGGTCCACGTGTATCACTGTGTGTGTGTGTGTGAAGGAGACAGTTGATGTCTGTGAATGTTCCTCGTCATTTTTAGATGCATTCTGAAATTGTAATTGTGCATGACGATGCATCAGACTTGACAAAACAATCCTCTGCAGTGATCTGTGGAAGAGGGTTGAGCATCATTTCTGCCTTTGTAAAAACTTAGTTTCTAAGTTCTAGTTATTGTTATGGTTGAATTTACACAACTTTTCTTAATTTTCAAATAGTCACTTATTTTTCTTCTTATTGAGCTGTTACACCTCTGGTCATCCCATATCAAACTTAAAGTTTTTCAGTCATGCCATGTGAAATCTTGTGTTGCCTTTGGCATTGGCAATAATATGCATATAGATTAAGAAATTAGTAGTAAATGTATCAGAAGTAGTCGACCACGAGGGGATAAATTTGCCTTGCCATGGCAACAATCTTTTATCAGCTTCAGACAGAATTCAGTTAAATTGCAGTTATTATGGAAATGCTGCGATCAGTTTGATTGATGGGCAGTGGTCAAATCATGCAGCAGCTATGCTCTCTCGGGAGGGAAGGAGAACCTGGTGATCAGGGTCCTGAAAAAGGCTGCCAGTCACAGGTGCTTTTATCCACACCTTTGTGCAACATACAACATACATAGAAATGTGCCTGGAGGCTAGCACTTTGGACACTCCACATGTAAATGCACCTTGAATTTTCAAAAAAACTTGCTAAACCACATGTATAGATATGTGGAAATTATTTTATAATGGGCTACATTGACTTTGCAGATGCCCTGTATATCCAGCCAAAACCTCCAGACAAGTGATCAAAATTAGCAAAACAACAAATTTTTCACGAAGAACATTGTGAAAGATGCGATACAGATGTTTGAGGCTGGAGTCTATTAGTTTTCATGCTGGCTTGAAAGAAAATGGCATATCCATCTTATTGGACACATTTTGTGCGTTAAATGGTATTTTCTTTCTGGAAATGATTCCGTGAAACATACATCATAGTGGCATTTGGCAACATAACATCCTTTTCTTTGCTTTTCACTATAGAAAAAAATGTAAAACATAAAAAATGTTGTGGTCAGAACATCAGAAAAATGGCTTCATTCATAACTGAGAGGACATAAATTAAACATCTGCTGTACCCAATGAAACTTTGTTGGTTTATTGTTTGACAGTAGCTTGGGCCAACGCAAGAATGTGGGAGAGATTGCAGCATCTGGTGTTTTGTGTAGACTAAAGCCTATTTAAAAGCTTAAGACCAAATTACGACCCAGTCTGTGAGTGAGCGTGTTAGTGTGTATAGGCATTTTGTTTTAGTGCGTGTGTGTTTTTGGGCTGTTCAGACAGAGAGGCAGACTTAAAGAGAATGGATTTCAAATGGTTGTTACACAACAGGCCATGTCTCTGTTTTATCCAGAAGCTCATGTCTGTATATGCTGCAGCCTCTTTACTGTTTAAGTCAATGTGGAAAAACACAGTCATTTGTCTGTTTTTCATACTTCATATATTTTTTTTCAGCAATTTGGTCAAATATTAAACTCTTCTTCTGCTGCACTTAAGACTTCTCCCCAAATGCTTTTTAGTGGCAGCTCGCTGGAGAAGCAGAAGGATTTTGCGATGAGATGAGTGAATGGCTCCACTGAATATCTGCTACTTGCTTGCATGCATTTAGTTTGGCAGTCAGGGATGCAGGATGATTCATTCTATGTAGAACTGGGCCAACAGCTATTTTATTAGTCCAGTGAGATTTTAACACATTTTCATTTGAAGTGACAGTAAACTGTAACTAGTCTGCATACCAGTTCTGTTACTCTGATGGCATGTCCACCTGTGCGCGCAAAATTGTGTGTGTGTGTGTGTTTATGTCTGAATCCTAAAACACAGTTTTATGATTTTTGGGCATGTTTTTATTTCATGCTTCTCATTCTGATCTTATGCCATTTGGTTTCTGATCAGTCTTTTGTTCTTTTGTACAAGAGTTGACTGGAATGCTAACTGGAATTGGAGTTTGATGCCAGTTTATCAGGCCAGAGAGATTTTAACACGTTTCCATGTGAATGGCCTGTAAACACCAGCTGTTCAGTAAAACCGCTGTCACTGTGTGTCCAAATCACTGCGAGACAAAATGGATTTTTCACAGTCTATTTAATTGTAAGCAACCCAACCATACTGGAGACAGAGCTTAAACGGACTGATTGAGCATTAAAATAAACATTTTAAGTGCTCATTTGGCTGTTATGCTCAAATGTCATCCAAAAGCCGTGGCCTGGCATCTCATGACTTTTCTGTCAAGTATGTTACATGGCAACAATGTACTTGAAAACTGTGTGGAAATCAACAAGGATTTATACAGTTGTGAACACTAAAGTCACATGTGAGATTTATAAAAGGACACACCAAGAACTGAGCAACCTTTAGTGAATATTTTGCCTCCACTCCTCTGAAGTCTCAACAGTTGTATATGCAATATATTAATAATTAAATCGAGGCAGTAATTTATTTTAGAATCACAGAATTATTCATCAGTGCAAAAATAAAGTTCAGATAAGACTACTTCATTTCATCTGGGGAAAAATGAGTCACTGATTGTATTAATTTTTTTAACCTCAACACAAACTGAACTTGTTTAGAGCATGAAGTATGATCTGTTCCCTCCTTTGAGATAACACATAAAAAAAATAAATAAAATGTTTTCTACTTTTTAATTTCATGACTGTGCAGTCTTGAACCAGTTGGCTCTGTTTTTTATGTAAAAAAGAACATTTTTGCTTATAGTCAGTCAAACCATTTCATGTTAAACTGTTTGCGTCAGTAGGATTTAAAAAACAGTGACCTAACAATTAGAATTGTCACTGCTTTCTTGTAGGCTGATAATTATAGTAAGAGCAAACAACATTAGCTCTTCAGGCCATCTCTTCCTCTTATTGCACTTCTTGTCCCGTAAAATGTCTTCTTGAACAGTTGCTACCAAACTAACATCCATTAGGGAAGGACCACTGTTAACATCAGTTTACATTAGATAGCTTACTGACTAGTCAGCTATAGCTCACTTAACAGACCTTTTTATGAAGATCAGTTGAGATGGTTAATAGTGAGATTCGTATTCTTCAGAGGGCTGTACTTAAAGCCAGATCAATAGGTTACTGTGGTATGTTGAGTCTAAAGCCAGAGTTTTCAGTGTCACAAAAGTGTCTCTCTTCTGCTAGATACCTGCAAATACTTTGAAATGTGTGGATTTAATTACATTTACAACTGCGCAAATAATGTTCAAAGAATGCAACAAGCTACTCTTTGAGAACATACAATGGTTCAGAAGCAACATACTATAAATAAACTATAAATTAAGACACAATTTTAATTTTAAAAAGCCATGTGCTCATCGCACAATGAAGAGTAGATGTTGATCAGTTTGCAGGGGAAACTTATGGAACAGTCTGGATTATGATCTCAAAATGAGTAAAACTATAAAACAATTTAGGGGTTAGGGTTAAAAAAAAACAAAGAATCCTTGAACAAAATATTATTGCGGAACAGTAAGCGTGTTTTGGGGGTTTCTAAAGAGGTATAAAAGTACAAGGTTTAATGCAAACAGGGAACAGATGTGAGATTAATAAGTTAGACTTCATCCTAGTTGTATTCAGACATTATTTTAGGTTTTGGATTTGGTTTGATTATGCTATGTTTAGCTTTTGGTTTTGTGTTTTATTTTCTATTTTGCCCTAATAATACTGTGGCATATCTGAAATAAAATAAAGTTAAATAAAATAGATCACCATGTTAACTGATGCTGCACAACTAACCTGATCCAGAGGAGGTTCTGTTCAGGTTGGACTTAAATCAGCCTTAAGAGGCGCCAAACTTTCACCATTGCTTTTTTTTTAACCATATTCTCCACAACTGCAGTCTCCCACAGACATGTAGTTATTATTATACCAGTTCTTGACACATTCAAGCGTACACAGGGTCCAAGTGATGTCAGTTTTGTCATCTTCCCAGTCTCCAAGAGTCAGCACCAAAATGTGTATCCAGTAGCATTAGTGCACATGCTAGGCAGTAGTATGCATGTGCAGAACATCAATATACTGTGTGTGTATGTGATGGAGTCTTCCAAGCAAATCAGAAAAAGTAGCATAACAATAACCAGGCATCCAAGGGTGCATGCATCGTTTAGCAAGATGGCAGTGAACATCATAGGTGTAATCAGGGTGTTACGAGTGAATTTCTGCATTTACACAGTTTACCTGAGGACATAGCCAGGTCACCGGGCTCCCCGTGGATTGTTATTGGCTCCAGCGGACAATAGGACAGAGGTCAACTCTCAAGGCAAAGGAAACAACCAAACACTTACTGAAAAAGTAAAGTAAAGGAAAGGATGGGCATTGTGTATTTATGTTTGCAACAACTGGTGCGCTCATGTCAGAATCATAGACAGCCACTGTTCTCCCACTGCTTTGGGGTACCTGACAGTTGGATGCACTGTTTACCTTCTATGTATGCTTACTGTCTTTACAGTCATTCCAGAAGATGCTAATGCTGGCATAGCCCTCGATTCTTTGCACAGTGCCATAATTTCACAACAGAGCATATATCATATTTGGGGGATTTCCAACCATGCACATTTAAAAACAGTTCTCCTCAAATGTGAGCAACACATCAGTCGTTCCCCTAGAAAGGAAAACACATTGGATAAAACTTATTTTAACACCAATAAAGGCTTAATATTAACACCACCCCACACTTAGGCCAGTCAGATTACTTGTCCATACTCTCAACTACAGCATCCAGCTCTCTCAGCAGAACAGCTCAACCTATTGTAAGAACTGTAACTGCCAGACGAACTGAACTGCTTCTTTGCCTGCTTTGAGGTGGAAACAGCAGGCTCAGACACCACACATTCACCATCCTCAGACAGCCATAGCCTCACTTACCCCTTTACCACCAAACTGGTTCCAGTGGTAGTTCCATGCTACTGCCTGACTTAGCACCCGTTCTTTGTGTTTCCACTGCCTAAGCACTGGCTCCAGGCTCTTAAAACTGGTGCTTAGCAAGCACCAACTCTTTGCTGGGCCAGAGCTAAGCACCAAGTTTGTCAGAGGCTGGGGGCGGGGTTATCTTGACCCCCGAGACCGATGAATGAATGGGACACACAAGTGGTGATTTATGTTGTTTTTCACCAGGACGTTGATGGTCCCATCACAGATGTATTGGAATGAGTCCCAGGACACATGGAAGTTTTGCACAAACTGTTGCGCCCTGAAAGCCGGTACAACTGTGTCCCACCAGTAGTACCACAGTGGTGGAAAGCAATACTTTTATTACTTCGGTGTACTGCGGTATTTACGCTTAAAAATGCGGTCTTCTCGTGAAAAAACCGAGCGCCACTACTTGTGCTGTTTATTCCGCTCATAGAAAAGACCACATGAGAAAAAAATCATTCAGTTTCATCTAGAACAAATCTGATATTGGAACGCCCTAGTTTACTCATTTTACAGTTATTTTTGGTCACACACCGCAGCCTGCAGTGTGGGACATTTGGGGAACATCGGTAAATTGTAGCGTCTCTCGATAAGAAAATGTTCATCAAGTCATATGTTTTGACTGTGACAAGGTGAGAAGTGCGAACAAATGAGAAACTTGGTCGCACCGGTAAAAAAGTTAGTCTGGAGTCCTGTGTGGACTTCTGTGTGGCACGAGCGTTGTTCGGTAAATGGCTTCGTATGCAGCGATGTATGGCGTGGCCCTAACTTGGCTCCTTGCAGATGGAAAAGCAACCAGTTCTTAGATTGGAACCAACTAATCACTGGCCCTAGCACCAGCACGGCACTAGCACCTGGTGCTTCTTGGTAGAAAAAGGGTAACTGTGCAGGAGCATGAGGTGAGGCTGAGCTCAGAGCAACGAAACCAAGGAAATCCGGCGGCCCTGATGGTGTGACAGGAAGGGTACTCAAAGAATGGGCAAATCAGCTTTCTACGATCTTCACTAAAATCTCCAACCTGTCCCTGCCCACATGGATCATCCCACCCTGCCTGAAGTCTTCAACAATTATCCCACTGCCAAAAATGTTCGTCATTGGCAAGATGAACAAATACCCTCACACTGGTTATGACGAAATGCTGTGAGAGGCTGGTCCTATAGCACATCAAAGCCAGCCACCCTCCACCTTCTGACCCCACGAGTTTGCCTACAGGGCCAACAGGTCTACTGAGGATGTCATCGCCACTGCTCTTCACACTGCTCTGATCCACCTTGAACACCAGGAGAGCTTTGTGAGGATGCTTTGTACAGATTTTCGCTCTTCCTTCAACACTGTCTTCCCCGGCAGACTGGTCTCTAAACTGAGTGAACAAGGACTTTTACATCTCACCTGCCACTGGACAAGGACTTTCTAACCAACTGCCCCCAGACAGAAGGAAACCACCTCTCCTCAACAATCACACGGAACACTGGCTCCCCAGTGGGCTGTGTGCTGAGCCCTATTCTTTACTCACTGTCCCCATGTGACTGCCCCCATCCATAACTCTAACACCACCATCAGGGTTGCTGACAACATGACTGTTGTTGGACTTATCTTAGGAGGCCACGAGTGATGAAGTCTATAGACTGACAGTGTGGTGTTCAGAGAGCAATATGGTCCTGAACTCCATAGACCCTGATCTGCTAACCACTGACGAGGACTGTGTAAAAAGGTCCTTGGTACCCACATTGATGAAGATCTCTCCTGCACTGCCAACACCACAGCAGCAGTGAAGAAGGCACAGTAGTGAGAATTTTCAAAAACAACAAAATGCAGGAAAAGTTGCAAGTGTCCATTTACCGCTGCTTCGTTGAGAGTTTACTGATGTGCTGTATCACTGTGTGGTTCACCAGCTGCTCAGCATCGGGCAGGAGAGCCCTCCAAAGGGTCATCAACATCATCCTGCTCACAGCCTTCTTTGGAGGACTTATTCAGCAAACATTCGTAAGAACCAGTCTCATTCTGACATCAGGTAGATGATTCAGGTCCATCACATCACAGACAAACGGACTGAAAAACAGCTTCGACCCCAGAGCCGTTATAGAACTGAACTCTGTCAAACACTCACACTAACTGTCTGGACCTGAGTACCTACTAGCAACTGAACTAGTATGCACTTAGTATTTATTTATAATACACTGAGAGATTAGTGGTTCATTTTGTTGTAAAATTTGCAATGAAAATAATGTAATTTTATATAATTCAACTCTTTACTCTACTTGTCCAGTCTGCTAGAAGAACTGTTGTATGTAGGTTGTATCTACATAGTTCTTACACACACTAGTACCAAACATCTGCACTAGTGCCCCTGTAGCATAGTTCAGGCATGTGGACCCAGACTCTCATTGACTTGGGCAGGTGATAAAATCTAAGTCTGTGGTGCGACTCCCATCGACCCTGCAGTGACAGGGTAAGCGTTTACGGGGCAGTGCGTAGACTTAATTGTCTTAATTGGCCATGCTGAGAGAATCTTGCATTGTCACCACATTGCTGCTTAAGCCTATCATGCTCTTTTGGATAGTTTTATTTTTGTATTTAAACATGTAAATATTTCCTTAAGGTTGATAAATTTGATCAATGGAAACATTTTTTTTTTCTTCTGTAAACTCTGGCACCAGTCTTTACTGTCTGTAGGGGATTGTCCAGGATCCCTCATTACTGGACAAGCCCGCTTGTATTTTATACCCTTAAAGAACCTTGTGTGTTTACAGGTGTAGAAAGTGGCCTAACATAGGCCTAAAGGGGATGGCCAAGACACTGGACTTGACATGTGGTAACTCTATCATAATATTACTGTATTTTGCAAGTCTTTTTGAGATGTCTCTGCTTCTTTTTTTCATTTATTTGATGCTGTCCTATTTTTCCACGCAAGACATTTTCTTTATTTCGGTGAAAATAACAAGGCCCTTATACAAAACTTGATGAAACTTGCTGATATCCTGGTACTTGTAGATTTTAGTTCTTGCAGTATTAAACAATAAAAAAAAGAAAATAGCTTTTAAAAATCAGTTTGAAACAAGAATCTAGCCAATTAAATTCAACTCAACATGAGCTCCAGTAAACATACCTACCTGATATTAAGTGCCATAAATATGGGATAACGTTTACTTACTTGCTGTGTGATTTCTCAAAGGACAGTTGCTGGTAATTTGTTGATACTGTGTTGAGTTTTTGCGTTTAAAAAAATAAAAAAATAAAAAATTCTCTTATCTGATCCACACCTGATCAAAACATGGAATATGACACCCTGCAATGCTCCACATGCACACACATACACTGCATTAGTTAGCTGTGTTGATCTATGTTTAGCTGCTGGAGCTGCCTAGCTGTCCCAAAGTTGTCACCGTATTACAAGCTACCGCCGAAAGCTCTCTTACTCACACTCACACACAATCACGTCCTCAGTATGAATACAGGTAACAGTGACTCTTTGTAGGAGGTTTGAATGACTGCTATAAGGTTACTCTTTCACACACACACACACACACACACACACACACACACACTAAATAGTTTTCTCGCTGTTCTAATTGCTGCAATGTGACACTGCTTCCCACATCATGAGAAGAAAGAGAGATGTACTTGCAGAGAGAAAGGATGGAGTGAAAGACCGGGTGGTGAAGAGAGGCAAGGAGACAGCGTTTGACCTACATCTAATGTTTGCATCTATGTCCTTTCCCTATTCTACGCTTGTGATCAAACGCGAAAAAAATGTTTGTTTATTGGAAAAAACTAGTAGTTTTCTTTTGTTAAATATTAAAACTCCTTGGAAAATTAGGTGCACTTTCAATAATTGAATAATATATTTTGCAGTTTGGTTACTGTCCAAGTCTTCACAAACCAAACACAGTGTGGTTAGTTGTGGTGGTCTGCAGCAGACAACAATGTTTTCATTCATATTTCTAAAAAGAACAACTTGATGTATGAAGATATTCCATGTTTTTTCCTCTCATCCGCATATTTGCGAGGTTAGAAATAAGTGAAAAGTAAATAAAGGATGTTTTGATAAACTGAATTTGAGTGTGTAATTACTGTCATTATGTTCATTATAAATGCACTGACAACTGGTTGAAGCTTTAAAGTTCAACATGTCCCATCAACAATATTTTGGCAAACCAGCATGAGCAGTGAAATCGTAGCTGTTTTTAAGGGTATGTTGTGAATTTTTATCTCATGCATTTTATCTCCTGTGTGCTTTCTCCAGGTTTTCCAGATTGCCTATGTCATCATAAAGGCAGCCAATTCACCTCGCCCAGGTATGCATTCTGCCATGTAATTTGCATTTAGACAGCCACATACTGTTTCAGTTGTTATCATTACTGCTTTGATATAAAATCAGGCAATGGCTGTGACTGAAGTGCAAATTACAGACATATTTTTTGTCATTGTCTTATGAACAGCTAAATACAGTAATTAAAGCCTTTTGCGCAAATTCAATAAAATACATTTTTACTTCTGTCTCTAAAGCTATTGATGTGCAGATGTTTTAGTTTAAAACCAAGCATTCAAAACATCAATAGTTGTCTAAATAACTGTCGGCATCTGTTGCTGTGTTTTCCTCTAAACAAGCACCTTTTGCTGTCATTATGCGAGTGTTGTACACAGCTATGCATAAACACAATATCAATAAAGACTGAAGACAAGAGTTGACTTTTGTAGATGCAAAAGTTACACTGAAAAGGAAAGCTGTTTTTCAAAAGTATTGACTGGTTGCCTGTAGGGCTGGTCCAAATAACAATTTCTGGTCTCTGGATATTCGGCTCTTTTAATGGCGAATATCTGAATATTCAGTTGGGGTTTTTTGGGGGGGCGTGCACTCTCTGACAGGCTGAAACTGGGCGGGACACCCAGGCAGCATTTGGCTGCTAAGACCACTTCAGGTGTGTAGGTTAGCCGTCACACAACTGTGTGGCGATGACAACGGATGGTGGGGTGGTGGGCTGGGCTGCGCATATTTGAAGATCAAATTGATATCTTAATATCTGGTCCAGCCCTAGTTGCCACTTTTGTTGGTTTCACCTTCTTTGTCTGTGTCTTTCATGCAACATAGAACAGTTCTGGCTTACACACCCCAATCTAAATATATAATACACGGACACCTTTAGTTGCAGCTGGAAAATCATAATGTAACCTGAGCCACAATGTTTTAGAAGTTACAATTGGCCAGATTTCGTAAATCAGCTCATGCTAATGTAGAGCTCAAGTCATAAACAGTAAGTGAGTCATAAACAATGTTAGGACTGCTTTGCCTGAACAAATTATCATTAGCTCTCTATTATTCAGTGTGACTTGAAGGTTTATTGGGATTATTATTTGAGATTATCGTGATCAGTATAGTGTGTTTGATGCTATATGCAGATGTAATGATGGAGAGATGTTGTGTTTACCTGATAAATCTGACGATGGTGGCAGAGTAAAATAAGATCAGACTTGAGTCTATTCCCCTTTCTTTTTTTTAGACAGTGCACAAGACTAAAGAAGATATTGATAAAAGTGAAACTGAATTGTGCTTGTGTGCAAGAAGTGTATGTTTTTGTTGTTTAGTGTTGTTTTTATGGGATGCAACAAAAGATAGTTGCATATTTTGATACGGTAGGTTACAGCATTGGCTCTTCATATATATTCATATATTCTCTGTTTAGTGCCACCTAATTTATTTGGTTTTTCCATTAACTGGACTCCATTTACATTGCATTCAACCAGTCCAATGTCATAGTTTTTTAAATGTTATTGACAAACATGGAATTGAATATTCCATCAATGTTCTATGTATATTAAGCAGAGGCTTTGGATGTCAGTCATTATGTTTATTGATCTTATCTCGTCTCCACATTACACATTTAAAGCATTTCATCAGTATTTTCTCCACCAATATTTTTGTCCTCAGGTAATTGGATCTTGGAGCGTTCAATAGATGGTGTGACTTTTGAACCCTGGCAATACTATGCTATAACGGACACAGAGTGCCTGACAAGATTCAATATAAATCCAAGGACGGGACCTCCATCCTACACCAGAGATGATGAAGTTATTTGCACGTCCTTTTACTCAAAGATTCATCCACTGGAAAATGGAGAGGTAACACTGGCAGTTATCACACACACGGCCATTTCTAATTGGGTTTAGTTTGGGGTTGAAGGGATCTTGCCATTTGGTCAGGCTGACTCAGACTGGGAGGTTTGCATTGAGTCAGGTTTGTTTGGGGTGGACTGGGTTGGAAGTGGGGTGCAATTGATTAGATTAAGATGTGTCCACTAAAATGACATCAAGTTATGGCAAATTTATCATATTGTGTTGTTGTCACTTTGAGTACCTCTCATGTGTGCAGAGTGAAGGAATTTAGGAATTCAAGCAACATGGAGGCTACAGAGATGCACTGGCTTGCAGTCCTCCAACAAAACCAACAGCGCATCACCCCTCAGAATGGTTACAAGTGTTACTCGAACTGAAACGTGTCCTTTCGGTAGGAGGAGCAGTGCATGTGTTTAGATGCACTACTGGTGACTGCTAATGCAACACTCCACTCCACTGTGACTGTTGTATTTTCTGCAGTGGGTTTGGAAGCAAAAGGACCGGCAACAGTACAAACACAAACAAGACTAACATACATTTTTATTCAAGTAGCATCAGACAGCTACAAAAAGTTGTAGCTCTGCGCAGCACCAATGTGGTAGACTGGTGTTGAGTTGCACTGGCTAGAGTTGGATTGATGCCGGAAGACTTTGGTTTGCTTGGGTCTCTGAAAGGTGAGCAGGGCTAAGTAGGGTTTGGTAGAATGTTGTTCAGTTGAACTGTGCTAGAAATGCTGGATTTCTTAAACTAGATCCTGGACAGTATTTCTTGCATTGAGCAGGCAGAGATCACAGTTAGGCTGGCAGGTCAGGGGCTGAAACCCATTGGCTGCTATGACGATCTGGGGAAGAGTAATCTAGTTTGCCGCTGACCATTTAAAGAGAATGAAGGTATGCATGTAGATGATGATCAAGTAACCAAAGACTGCGCACTAGTGTTCTATAATGTTAACCAATGATAAGAAGAGAAAGTTCTGATTTATTCAAAAAAAATAAAAAAAACTCACACTGACACACATGTGCACACAGCTGTTTACTGGGATGTTGCTTTGATCAGCCGTGTGTGATTGCACCCAGTAAGACCAGCAACGCAAGCCTGCTGTAACTGACATTAATAAAGAGAAAGAGGACTGCAGAGGCACACACACAAACAAACTCACATACACACAAATGTGCAGTGAAAACAAATTAATCGCACATTTACATCCCACACAGGACTCTAATTGTAGACGCCTGTCTGAGTGTGTGTGTGTATTTTCAGGGGTGCTGCTGTGTGTTCTTGCACATGTCTGCATACATGTGTGTTCATTGTGTGTCTTCTTGTGTGTTTTTACTGTATGCGCCTGTGTCCT
Source organism: Stegastes partitus (assembly GCF_000690725.1). NCBI lineage: Eukaryota > Metazoa > Chordata > Actinopteri > Pomacentridae > Stegastes > Stegastes partitus. The sequence goes on from NW_007577740.1 coordinate 821,785, forward strand.
GCGGGGGAGCGCTAGAGGGGGTGCGAGCTGGGAGATGTCAAGAGCTGCAAGTAACGACGGAGGTGTCTCGATTTGTGTGTGTGTGTGTGTGTGTGTGTGTGTGTGTGTGTGGTTGACAGCTCCCTAGCCGTCTGATCACAGTGAAACCATAATGAGTCGTAGGCGATGTGTCACAGCATCGCACACACATTCACAATGTCACCCCACCACTCATCACACACACACCAGCACGCACACATACACAACCAGCACCTTTGTTACTTCCAAGTTTGCAGCTTACACCCATCTAGTATTCCCCCTTGACACAAAGACGCACGCACGCATGCACGTGCACACACACACACACACACACACACACACACACCCATACACACACACACACACTCACAGCCCACTGCAAGACTTTTTTACAGATGCCAAGTCTTGCTTTTGGCCACATTATTGAGACAGACAGATGGACAGTCAGAATGGCAGGCAGACAGAACCTCGCACTTCTGATTATGTGGCTGCATGTTGATTATTGGTGATAGAGAGTATAAATGAATGCTTCTCCAACTTGTACACTGATTTAAAGGTTCTATATTGTTCTGTTTTGCAGTAAATTAATGAATGTTTTCCATGTCCCACAATGTGTCTTTCAATTTTCCAGCTGAAAAAAAGACTTCATTTCACTGTGACTGTATAAGCCCTGGTTTTAGTCCTCTTCTAAACAGGCTGTTTTACTGTCTGTAGCTTTAAATGCAGCTGAGCTGCTTCAGTCCACACCCCCTTCAGGAAGAAGACTCTCTCTCTCTGTGATTGACAGTGGGGAGAAAGACAGCTGATCCAGCAGCTGACATGGACGTGAATGAGCGTGTGAGACTGGGAGATTGTTTTGCTTCTAGCTTTTTCTCTGAGCGATCATTTTACATGGCGATATTAGCAAATTCATGGCACAGCTGTTGTTCTTAACTTGTGTGTGGGATGAATTTGTCCAATAATGTTTGCTGCAGCTTGGCAATGGCACTGAAATGACTCCTTGCTAATATAAAGTCGTAATGGGCCATGTTTCAGTTTTATTTCAAATTTGTTCCTCTGCCTGACAACAGAAACTATGTTAAATATGTAAATTAATAAACTTTAATAAGAATTTTACTGTATGAAAGTACAGTAAATGTGAGCAGAGAGAGCAGAAGAATAGCAAGCAGGTGTAAACATGCTGTGTTTCAGTTGCAGTAAAGACCAGCAAGTGACATTCAAACACAATAACCCACACAGTCCTTATTTATTGGTTTCCAGTTGGTCTTAACTTTCTCAGTTTTCTGACTGTCCTCGGTTTTACAGTTTCCACAGAGGTTTGACCTGTGGGCATATGATCAAAGCTAATAGTAGTGTTAGCCACCATTAGTTATCCAGCTTTTGTGTAGAAACTGGATACAATTGTTACTCTCCTATAAAGCTGTAGGGTTGTCTAGTTGAGGGGAAGCTAGAGGAATGACAGTAGTAAGCTTTAAATTTGCACTTCCAAGTTTATAAAAAACTACAATACAAAGCACAACAAAATGGATATTCACCACATGGAGCTTTAAAAGTTGACCTTTGCCTGAACCATATAAGAGTTGGTATTCAGTTTCTTAACAATCTGCAGCAATGCTGAATGCAATTTATCTTTCAAAAAAAGACATGTCATTGTTGTAGTATTAACCCCTGAGGTGTTGAACTCTTATTTTGCATTGTGGACTGTACCTTATCAGTTATTTTCCAGTTGTAGGACATGCTTTTGTCCATTGTATTAAATGAATGCACTTTATTTTCCATAAAGACTTGTTAAATTGTGATATTAGTAGTTGAATACATACATATCTGAGTTTTGTTAGGACAATGTAGTGCACATACAGTTGTGTGTATTTCTGGATGGAACTTCACCTCTTGTTGTATCTGGTATGATTTTTTAAAAAAAAAATTTCAAACAAGGTCAAATTATTTGGTTAGAAAATCTTAAAATGACATCTGCATCTCTTCCGTCAATGATAAATCCAGAATGGATGAATATGGAAGGTAATGTTTTACTCCAAACACCTAATTACTTGAGGCACAGTGTCACTGGCATCACAGCTACTCCATTCTCAATGTTTGTCCAGTGCAGGCTACGAGTTTTCACATCACACTGGTGTAAGTTGCAGACTGGACCAGGACTGAATTCTAATGAAGTTGTGATGCTACAAATCTTTCTGTGCACTTACAAGCCTTAAACTCAGATTTTTGGTGAGAAACTTTGAGCAGAATAATTTGAAAACAGTCTTCCAACTTAGCTCACACTACATTCTGTGCAGTGAAGGTCAAACATGCAGGAAAAAACAAAAGAAAACTGATTTTTAGAGAATGAATACTTTTAAAATATTAAATTAGCAATAGGTGAACTGTAAAAAAGAACCGTTGTGGTTGTATTGGAAAAAAACAATCACTATAAGGAATGAAATCAATGACAAGCAGGATTGAGCTTGTTGTAGTTTCGCTTCGGTTCTGTGAAAAGCTTTGTAAGTTTTTTTTATATAGATGTACTGCAATAAATGCAGACGCCACAGATCTTCTGCTCAATCAGTGATACTCAAACCAGAGTGCATGGTTAGAAGAATTGAGCTCAGTCAAGTTGTGCAAAGCAGTGTTTAACTCTTCAGAGATAAATGACATACAGTTAAAGTTGGGTGTTCCAATGAATGTATTGTGATTGTCAGAAGTAACAGAGGAGTCTTAAAATCCTACTCCATTCTTCTTCAGTGTTTAAACACTGTGTCGGGTCGACTCACCGTGTGGGTAGCTGTGCAGATGGTGTGTTCCAGTTTGGAGATGCTGGAAAGGTAAAATGCCAGTGGCTGATCTATAGTGGTAGAGGGACACTGTAGGGTTAATCCATGGATTGTTCCCCTAAAGTTTGCGTTTTCCACAATTTCGTTATTCTTAGTAATCACTACCTTTTTCAGTGATTTCTACTGACAGTCATCATCTGTTGCTCTCCGATAACCTCAATCCCAGTCTTTATGCTCAGGTTTAGGCATGAAACCTTCACAAGCTTAACTGGTTTCGTTGCTGTAGTTCTCCAGTGTGACAGCTTGAGATAACACAAAAAAAGGGAAATGAGAGACAAAGCAGTGACAGCACATGTTGCTTGGAAACAAAGCATTGTTATCAAAAGAAGTAAACTTGTACTCGTGTTCCATTTCACAGTTTGATCAGATGCTCAGTTGTTTACTCTCTGTTTGGAACATTACAGTGTTCATACATTTTAACAAACTGACAACAGTCAGGAATGCCATGAACATCTGGACTTCCTATGCAGATGTTTGACTGAAAATACAAATGACTCTGCAAATGTGCAATAAATGAAGAGGCTGACAGATAAACTAACACTTGTAGAAGTTCTTCTTCTGTGAACCACCCAAGCTTGGTTTGTACAATTTTGTGATCAACAGGACAAACATGTATATGGGTCACCAATGAAGTTCCCTGAGAACTATGGACAAGTCCCTCTGGAAGGTCTACAGACATGCAGACTCACAGAAAGGGCACATAATAGTGTTAAAGTCTACATCAGAACCACTATGGTCTTTATGATTTCACAGTGGTACAGCCTGAAGCCTTCCTCGAGTGTGGGACTGGGCTACTGTCTCCTAGTATGAATTTACAATCAGCTCTCGGCAACATCAACCTGCCTACCATCAGCCTATTCCACCCTAATATTCACTCCCATTTTTATTAGTACATTACAAGCATCTTTTGGATGCAATTAAAAGTGATGCTTTCTTCTAAATCACTTAAAACAACTGAAAACAGGGTTAAGACAATTGATAGCATATATCTCACAACAGTAGCCTTGTATTTTTTCAAATGTAACAGAAAATATAAAGAACTTTGCTGCTCATCCTTGTTCTGTTTCTGATCAGCTTACACTTGTTTTTGTTTGTCTACTCGGAGAAAGCTTCTCACTTCTTCCATCCACCCCTGCAAACAAACTAAAAGCGTCTTCAAGGTGTTTGTCTTAGCAGCACATCTTAGCGTTGCTCTGCTGTTGCACGTCACTTCAACTGTCGCTCTGTCTATAGATCCACACGTCCCTCATCAATGGTCGACCGAGTGCTGACGACCCTTCCCCGACCCTGCTGAACTTCACCTCCGCCCGCTACATCAGGCTGGTGTTGCAGCGAATCAGAACGCTGAATGCCGACCTCATGACTCTGACACTCCACGACCCCAGAGATATTGATCCCATTGTGACAAGACGGGTGAGGCTCGGAATACAGACGCGACACTTCTTTCAGTTTGTTTCTTTTCTTTAATTCAGAAACGTATATATACGTTTTTTTCCGAGTCTATTTTTATCACCTAAGCCACAATTATAAGGTTTAAAATTATAAATATTGTCACGCAGTGTTGCAAAGTACCACATTTAATTATTTAAGGCAAGGTAGTTGTTTTGCAGTCATTTGTTTTGTTTTCTATATATATTTGTTGCTTATTTAGTTATATTTTACTTGACAATGACCTTCCATACACGATAGAGACATCCTTTGTTTTGTGAATCCTCTTTTGAAGTTGAACCTCCACTAATATAAGAGTGCAGAGTGTTGCTCTAATTATGCCTCCTAATCTGCTATATTGGTCATTAACGCTGAAGTAGTCATTATAGCATGTTTTGGCTCTCTCCATCTCTCTCCCTCAGTACTACTATTCCATTAAGGACATCTCAGTTGGAGGGATGTGTATCTGTTACGGCCATGCCAAAGCCTGTCCACTCAACACTGCTACCAAGGTAAAATATTTAACTTTCTGTTTCTCTCTCTTTCTCTGTCCAGCTGACAATAATCATGGTAATGGAGCTCCTCCATGGTGCTGAACGGGAGCAAAGGGAGCCCTCAGGCATCAGCCGTTTATCTATCGCCTTAAATCAAACTTTCTGTGTGTGTGTGTGTGTGTGTGTCTGCAGGGGACACAGGTGACACAGTGAAGCGCTGTCTCTCGTGTCACTTCAAAAAGAGGATTGTTTGATACCAGACACCTGATCTTTCTCTTGTTCTCCCATACCCCCACACACACATGTACAGTCTTGTGCCCTTTACGTGTCCTGAGGCTGAACCAAGAAGTCAAACTTAGACGTGACACTGGCGTCTGGTCCCTCGGTGATGATGTCAGTGACAATAAGTGATGTCACTGGTGTGCATAGAGCTTTGCTTTTTTTTCTTCTCCCCGCTTCCCATCTCTAAAGACCCTATTAAAGAGGGTTTTAAGTGCAACAAGAAAACTATTTACCTCATATCTTAATGGGCTCACATTAGGCCAGCACGTACGTATCGGCAGTTTATCTGATCCATTCATGTTTAAATACAATATGTCAGTGGGTGAAGTAGTTGGAGAGACTGTACAGCTGAATGATTTATATATTTTATAGATCATGTATTTTAACTATGTTTCTACTTGGTTAGTTAAGTATTTAGTCAGTTATATAGTTTGCCGAGTCTAAATGTGGCCCGTTAATACATGGCATTTTATTTTACTTACCTGTGACTGTGTGGAGATTGTCCCCAGCTCTTTGTTCCAACAAACCATTTAGCTCCTTTACTTTGATACAGGTTCAAACAATTCAAGCAGTAAGTCCCGGGCAGACTTTCAGAAAGCAGGAAAGGTGGAGACCTGTGAGATGATTTGTTGATGATCGTCTATAGAACATTTGTTCAGATGCATGCTCAGCACAAAGGCAGCCTGAAGCTAGAGCTGCAGCGTTGAGTCTCAGATAAAAGGGGCAAATTTACTCGTGCCAACAAATCCAAACTTGGCTCTGGCTGAGCTATTGTACTACTCTCCTCTCAGTTAAATCTGGCACCCTCACCACATCAACCAATTTACAGAAAGTCCTAAATTGAATTACTGAACCTCAGAGTTGGCAAATATCCTGCTACACTCTGCTTTGACTGTGTTTAGTTTTGAATTTATTTCTCTCCTGGGAGAGGAATAGTGAACCCATTTGCTGCTAACAGACAATCTGGAAAGTGAACAAGTTCTTTCATTGCAGTTGGCTCTTCTGTGAATACATTGTTATTTGATAGGCTTTCAACAGGCCATGCATGTCAGTAATTACCTGTTTGCAGCAATCGATTTTTTACACTCATATCAATGTTCTGGTGCCGGACGATGGTCAAAGAAGACAATATCCTTTTTCACTCACAAATACAATATTTTTCTTTAGTTTGTGACACTGAAAATGTATTCACAAACAATTTTATTAATGCACCTATTGGTGTAGAATTTGACATTTCAACAGTTTTTAAAGACATGTAGAAGGTCCTGGGTTTGAAATCTTGGCCAGGGGTCTTTCTGTGTGGGATTGTGTGGATTTACACCAAGTTTAAAAACCCCAAGAGTTCATAACTCTTAGCCTGTTTCACTAAATGTGTGGTTAGTACACCCTGACATCACTATTACTGTAGGAGTAGTTTCACATGCAAAGGGCCACAACTGTTCGATCCAAAAAGTTAAATAATGGATTTCAACTCAGTGATATCTTCGTCTCTTAAAATGGAGGACTCTGGTTCTTTAATTATGTCAGAACATTCTTTGCAAAGTTAAAGAGAGGTGGTTGACAACCTTCATCATTTCTATAGTCCAGGAAACTAGCACGTGATTTAGTATGCAGCACAAGCTCCTAACTGATTTAAAGTAGTGTCAAGCTAGGGCTGGTGCTTACTTTCTTTTTCTTTTTTTTCTGCTAGCAATTCAACAGATTTAGATGTGGCTTCTGTGAAATGTATATTTGTCCATGGCTCACATTGTTACCCTGTTTAACACTCTCCTGAGGATCAGCTTTTAGGAAGCACAAAATCCGTTGAAATTAACACAGCTCACGTCTGACAAATGTGTTAAACTTACAGCGGCGCTGTTAATGCATGTATTTGTGTGTGACTCTATGTGTCTGTGTGCCTATAGAAGTTCAGCTGTGAGTGTGAACACAACACATGCGGGGAGAGCTGTGATCGCTGTTGCCCAGGTTACCACCAGCAGCCCTGGATGGCAGGAACCTTCCTCACTCGACATGTCTGCGAGGGTAAGAAAAATAACTAAATTGCATAATAAACTTTGAATTGCACACATCTACCCACTAACTTAGTTCATCAACAACACATTTCCCAGATTTTCCTGACTTGGAAATGCCATGTTTACTGTAATGTGTCATTCTGTAAGTTGTGTTTAATATTAATACAGCACACCTACAACTTAGGTAAATGCATTCTACAGGCTTGAACTGTGAAGCACTGAAATTTACATTCTTGCCAGCGAGTCAGAATCAGTCTTTGATGTAAGACTGTATAAAGCCATCAAAAGTCACCTCTGCATCCATTAACCTTCATCAACTATGTATCAGTAGAGGGATGAGGTTAGAGGCTTCCACCTGTCATCATAAAACTAAGGTTACAACGTGTAATCTTCATTTTATTTCACACAGGCTACACCTTCTGAAAGGCTCTGTAGTCTTAGTGGCCTGATAACTGCTTCTGCTGCCTTGATACTGACACAACATGACCAAAGTGACAAAGTATTCTGACTGGTGCAACAGTTGAAGAACCAACTATGACATACTCAACCCATTCTGAATAGGATCCCACTATCTGAACAATTCATCGTTTGCACAGGATACAGCAGGATTAATCTACCAGGTTGACTATCGCTATAAAAGGTGATTAAAAGGAAGCGATAGAAAACCTTTACCTGAAATGTGGTGTTTAGGGAGGACTTTCTTGTCCAGAAGGCTTCCTAATACAGCATCTGGGCAGGAGGGCTGCATGATATTGGCAAAAACTGACCTTGTAATATTTCGTTTTCTGTGATACAGGTTGTGATATGAAAAAAAAAAATACAGTAGTTTTCACCCGATGACTTAAAGAACTATTTGGAAAGAATTAATCATCTTAGAATGATGGAGGTGATTTTCTGTGAGTGTGTATTTGTATAGAAAACAAAATAACAATTTCCAAAAAGTCGTAAAGTTAAGCTTTACCGAGTTTTTTGTGTGTGTATCAGAACTTTCCTTATAACACCAGCAAAAGCATCTGCAATAGTTTTTAGTTTTGGATGGAATTCTTAAGACTTAAACAAATCTGTGGTGTCGTTCAGTGTAGAGCAACACAACTGCTAGACACTACAACGACCATAAACAAGTACCTGTTTCCATCAATGCTGTCTATATAACAGTTATGTTGTTCTATATTTAGATCATCACACACACACACACACACACACCACATCACTTCTATATTGTGCTACATTCCTACAAATAAGTCAGCATCAAGATAAGATATAAGGTTCCTCACTCACCTAAAAACACGACATTGTACCTAAAAGGCTGCACTTGCAGAACATCTACTTACAGATACACACTCCAGTTTACTATGTTCACTTGCAGGATGTGGTAGTGGTTGTACATGGCGACTCTTCTAGTGTTCGTGTAGTTACTGCGACGTGGCATCTCAGACCAAAAAATGACTTAGAAAAGAGTGAAATAAGGCATTTTAATGTCACGTTTACCCATGTTGATACTGAGTGATTATATCTACACGGGCTGTCTTCACAATCGATCATGTTCATTTAATTGTGGGAAGCCAAAATTGGGATTGTGATTAAAATTCTATTCATTGTGCAGCTCTACAGTTGACACATTTCTTTGTGCCACCAAATCTTTCTTTTCAGCGTTTCTCTGCTGTTCCTCACTCAATTTGCGGTGCACATGTGGAGCCTGCATGTCAGCAAACTTTGTTAAAAGAAATACTAAAAGTGTGAATCTAAGAACCCTTAAATTGGATTAAAAGTAAATGTTCTATCAGACAGGATTCTCTGGTAGATTAGTCATGAAAAATGAGAACTGTGGGAGTTTTTTTTTTTTTTTTACAAGCAGCAAAAAAAGTTGTGTTTGAGTCATTTGCCTTCACATGCGCTCCCTGCATTGTGACGTGATTGTGCGTGCGCACAACGCAGTGTCAAAGCTGAAACTATATATCATGCAGCCCTAGGGGGAAGCTCAGCAGCAACATGTTATGCAGGTCAGCTGTGCCAACTCTGAGATCGTCTTGAGATGAGCCAGATCAGAAGACCAGACTTCCACTACTCTTATTCCAACAGAGCTGTGAAAACTGTCTGTGTGGATCAACAGTGGGTGGAGGGTATCCATGCCAACTCAGAGGATTGTTGCAATCATAACTCTGAGTGAAACACAAAATCTTTCAAAATAATATAGACCTTGTAAAGCAGTGTGCATTGTGTCAGGATGTGCCTGCTACTCAAACCAACCATTCTGGACTGCATGTATTGTGTTCTAAGTACCTGAAACAACATTCCCCAACCAGAGCTTCAGTACATTTCTCTGAACACATTGCAACGTGCACGACGGCCATATGTAATCCTTGTTTTGTAGTACCTTTAAATGATGTCCACAATCACAGCACACAGAGCCAAAAAACGTTTGGTACTAAATCAAGAAAATGTGTGAAACTCTCAAGAACTGAGCCATGACATCAAGGTCTAAATAAAAGAAGAGCCTTGTGGCCTGGACTCAGAACTGTGTGAATAGAAGTCTTTCATCAGGAGAAAGTTCAAAATCAAGTTTCTTATTGAAATTCCAAAAGACAATAGCTTTATCTAAGTCAACTCTGAATTTTAGACCGCTTTAGTAAATGTATCACACTACATAAAAAATGGTCAGGGCGAGGTGAGTGAATAGAAAGACCATTTTTTTCCCCCCTCTGGAACCCTGTAGATGACTCATAGTCAGTGTGTAAACCTTACGGCGCTGTCTAAAAAGCAGGATGGGATGTTTTTCTCAACTTCTGAGCAGAAGAAGTAAAGGGATTAGAGAAGTGGCCCCCCTGGCTGCATATCATATTTTGATGGAGGAGGCAGGACTCAACAAATCCTATCAAACACAGCTCTGCAGCTCACTAAGTTTTTTGTGTGTGTGTTTTCAGAGTGTAACTGCCATGGTAAGGCAGACGAGTGCTACTTTAATCAGACTGCAGCAGATCTATCACTCAGCCTGGACGTCCACGGTCAGTACAGAGGGGGTGGGGTCTGTACAGGCTGCCGTGACAACACAGCCGGCATCAACTGTCAGAGCTGTGTTCCTGGATACTACAGACCTGCTGAGGTATGTCTCATACGCGTGCATCTCTGCCCTACTTGAGGTTTGACTGTTTCAAAATGCCTGTCTTCTTCACCTGTCCAGGTGAGTGCTGAGGAGGAGGACCCCTGCACCCCCTGCCATTGTCACCCACGTGGCTCCGTCAGTCAAACATGCGTTGCAGATTCCAGCCAAGCTACGCCCAGTATGCACACATCATTTCATTCTCTCTGTCTGTCCTTAAGTCTGCATATCATTTATGCCTTGATTTATACAACTTCTGCCCCTCAGCAGACATGCATGCAGACATTTAGAGCATGCGCACAATTCACATTTAATTCATTTGAAAGTGGTCCTTCAGTAATTCCAACATTTCATTGATTCAGCCCGGCCTGATTTCCTATGGGATTGGGGTTAGTCAGGTTCAGCAGCGTGCACAGAAGCTCGTGCTGCTCAGAAACGTCTTCGACAGAACAGAACTATTTATATTAGAGATAATTTTACTCCTCTGTGTATTTTTGCTGTTTTTATGTCTAGAAATCCGAGCTATTTTAGGTGCTGCCTCTTCAAAGAGAGACGCATGCTGTCTCACTCACACTGGTTTTAAAATGTGTGTGTGTGTGTGTTTGCGTGTGTTTGATTGACAGGCCAGCCAGCAGGGTCATGCTGGTGTAAGGAGGGTTTTGGGGGTCTACGATGTGACAGGTGAGAGACACACATAAGCACACTCACACACATACAGAGAGAGATAAGACACATAGTGACAGGTGAGCAGAACCTTTCAGCTGTTGTCTGTTCCAATTAGTGTTTGGAAATTGCCAGAAAGTTTGCATTAAGATCTTTGATGATCTTTATTATCACACTATGTACAAAGATCACTTAGTAAACAGTACGTATTTGAGACAAAGTGTTTTATTTGTTGAATTCAGTTATGGTTTTCTTTGACTTCTTTAATCTGTAATGGACCCAAACACTGCCTGAGATCAAGAAAGGCCTTGTACTACAACATTTCCTGTTGGAATCAGAACCTGTGAATCAAACAACAAAGAACAAAAAAAACACTTTCAGTCTGACCTGTAAATCTGTGAACTAGAGGTTTCGTGTTCATTTGTGGATCAGTTGTTGTATTATCATTACGTTTTGTTGCTGTAATTTCTGGTTGTATCATCTTCTTTGCCAACAAACTCGACATCCCTGTGGATATCATCTAAGTCCAATCTAATCTAAACTTAAAGCAACATCTAAACAACTCCAAACTTTTCCTCTAAACTTTTTAATGACCTCAGAACAGGCCAGCAGCCTAAGCACTGTCTTTAACATCACTTCCTAAATGCTGTTTAATAGACTTGCTCCAGCTCACTCCTTCTGTTAATTAGGAAGTGGTTTCTTTGTGTATTCCTGCCTGAGACTGCGCATGTGTGCACACCACTGAGGTCAGCTGTTTGTAGCCAAGTAGAGGGTCAGTGTCTGACTAAGGAACTGGTTGACGAGGACAGATGCAATGGTTGTTAAGAGAATTGACTTAATGAAATTGTGGTTATGAGTTGGCCTTTTTAATCATCATCACCTTTATCTTTATTATTGTTATTAAACTCATTTGTCTTCAGGTGTGCTGTCGGTTATATGGGCTACCCGTCCTGTCAGCGCTGTAACTGCAGCATAGAAGGAAGCACCAACGCTGACCCATGTATAACACCCTGCATGTGCAAGGTACACACACAAACACACACACACACACACACACACGCACGCACGCATGCACGTACGCACACTTGTATGGACACAAATAATGAAAGCACTCTGTGCTAACCTTTCTAGCCCTGTCATCATTATTTTCACCACATTAACACTGCAATAACATGCCTTGTGCTCATAACGTCAGTTTGAGGGCAGCCCATAAACTTTCTTCATCTTTCCTTTGTCTGCCTCCCTCTCTCTCTCTCTCTCTCTCTCTCTCTCTCTCTCTCTCTCTCTCTCTGTCTCTCTCTCTCGTTATGTCTGTCTCTCATCTTTCTCACATGCAGGAAAATGTTGAGGGGGAGAATTGTGACCGCTGTAAACTTGGATTCTACAATCTACAAGGTGACAACCGGCGTGGCTGTGAAAAGTGCTCCTGCATGGGCGTTGCTAGTCAGTGCTCAGCCTCCACATGGACCTATCAGAATGTAGGAAACGTCTCACACACATTCTTCTCTAATGATGAATTCAAATTCAATAATAACACTATTTGCATTTCTAAAAGGATGATGTTAACATTACTTTAATGTTGTACGCCAAGCAGTTTCTGGGTGGGCTTTAGCTCTGTCACATTTTTCCTTGTTGTACTCATTTTTCACTGCAGTATAAAGCTCTGCCCCTCTATAAAAGCAGCACAGCCTTGGCCAGAAGTAGAGCGGATTTAGAAATGCCTTCTGTGCATGTTAACAGTTATGATGCCAGAAATTAAGTTCCTACAGGTGGACAAATATTGACTCTATATACTGTAGATATTTTCCACTTACATTTTGTATTTGTTGTATCCAATTTGCTCCGTGCACAGCCTGTTGTTCAGCCTAGTTTAACTGAAAACATTTACATTCTTTGTCACGTAAGTGTTAGTTGCAGCAGAGTCACTAATTGTATTCTGGTAACATCGAGGGGTGCAAAATGTTTTGTTTTTTTACAGAATCGAGATAGAGCAAACATTTTTCTTTTCTTTTTTTTTTTTTTTTTTACTACCAAGTTTTAAATGAGACATGTAGAATGAAGTGATTTGATAAAATATGCTGATTTTATACTTAGATTTGATCTAGTTTTCTGTCTGAATGGCACGTCACACAAAAGTTACGTCAATAAGGTGAAAAGCCAATGATTTTACCGTTTCTGCCTATGATAAATGGTATATAAATATAGTATGCTGTTTACACCCTATGGCCTTTTTTTTTGCTAGGGTATAGCTTGTACTTGACAACTTAGCTTTTCCTCCATTTCATCAAGCACATTTACTGGCTTAAATCTGAATTGCATCCATTTCCATGCACCACAGAAGAATTACTAGAAACTGAAGGTCAATTATGTGACACTAATTGCTCTGCACAATTTTGTTGTGTGCTTGCCCTTATGCCTCTGTCATGCCAGTATTTAAAACAAAAGACATTTCAGAGCAGGATGAATTAAATTCAGCAGAATTCCCACAATTAGCTGCTTGCATGGGTGAAGTAAGTCTGTTTAGATCTTTTGTGTCTACTCCAGCATTAGTGAACTCTGACATGCTGGATTTTACCTTTGCAATTAAGCAGTCTTGGCAGTTTTGACATTTGAGGAAAGGGAACACCAGACTGACCAAAACAGAAGAATCTCTCATGGCCATTTATTGTGGTGGTGCTGTAGCATCCTCTTTTAATAATAACTTTGTTCAGGTGGATAATAAGCTCCTCTGCTAAGATGCATTAAACATGTTTTAAGACATGAAAAAGAGATGGACAATGATTCTAGTGTACTCCTGTTGTCCAGTTTGCTTCCAAGATATTTCGATTGCTCATCTAGCTTTTGTGGCAGTCTGCTTAGCCTGTAAGCAGTTAGTTCAGTACTACAGTTTACCCGGTGGTCCTGTGGCCAGTAACTCTGTCATCAAGCTTGTATGAACTGTACTTTACCTCCTTCTGAGATGACCAGGTCTTCAGTTCACAGATTCAGTAAAACAAAAGCAAGTTATATTTTCTCAAAACGTGATACCCTTGAATACATAGGCATTAGGGGACATAAATATTTCACTGATTGCCCAAAAGATGTTTCTTAGATGACAGGAGAACTGCTCTTCCACATTGGTGCACCAGTTAAATAAATATCTTTCAGGCATAGGTACAAAAAAAAAAAACGTAAATCAAGAGTTTTTGCATTAGCAAGCATTAAGAGCATCTAAACACAAATCAGTAAAACAACAACAAAATCTTCACCAAGTACCCTGTTAGCAGGTGAGATATGGACGGAGCACAGTGGAGGTGAAAGGCAAGGAGAAGGGCAAAAGTGTGGAGGAGAAAAGAGAGGAGAGGACACGACTAGAAGGGAGAAGGAGAGACAAGACAAGAAGCAAGAGGGAGGAGAGAGGTGAAGCAAGAGGAAAACAGTTTTTGACTGACAGGCGGTGTGGGAGAGGAGGGGAGAAGAGACGCTGACAGGATGACAGCTCTGATTTAGACACCGATAGTGTGTGTGTGTGAGTGTGTGTTCAAAAGGGGAAGCCAAGGTTAGGTTAATTGCAACGACAGATGTGTGTCTGGCTGTCTCTGTTTCACACACACACACGCACGCACGCACACACACACACACACATACACACACGCACACACACAGGAGTTAAGGGGGAAAAAAAAACTCTTTCAAAGTGTCAGTTGCATGACTTCCAGGCTGACATGTGACAGATGTACAAAACTGTTAAAGATATCTTGACTTTTACATTTTGGTTGAAACGACCTCTCATTTTGGGTGAGACCTTAAAATATCCAAATATGTAGAATTTTGAAAGTCTCATAGTGACACAACCAGAACAAGTATGGATATACATCTTTCACAGAACTGACAGTTTACGTTATTACCATGATGGATTTAAGACTAGGCCTATGGAAAAAAAACATTAATTAATCTTTCATTAACTCTTTGCTCTTAATTTAAAGTTAAAGATTTCTTTATATATATATATATAGGCAAAGCTTATGTAGTGGATGTAGAAATCCATTATAGCATTTGGTAGGTTGGTATCTTCAGTAGAAGCGAGCAGCAAACCAGAACCACCAGCTGGGCATTGTGGGTAAAGCGTGTCTGAACATGACTGGTGACTTGTTGTAATATGTTTGCTGTCAGATGCTACTGATCTGCTGACAGTGAGCAACTTCAATGCGTGGACACAAATAATCTGTTTTTTTTTTTTTTTTTTTAGTCATAGTGGACAGTTCTCTGCATACACCTACCTGCATATACAACCTGCTGAAATCCTTTCAAGAATTCACACAAATATATTGAGCAAAAATCTAAATGCAGCATGTAATATGTGATTACATTCTATTTGTTCCTTTTTAACCTGGGGGAATACACTAAGTATTTGGTCTTTCAGCTTATGGCATCTCTACAACAGAATAGATGTCACAAAACAACCACTGCTCCATATAGGAAGTGATAATGGACGGATGGAGAGCAGGATCATAGACCAGAAATTACAAGTCAGTAATGAGTCACGTGATGCTGGATGGTGGGATGTTGTCCCACACTTCCTGAAGGGCTTGGGGAGGTTGGTGGATATTTTGAGGGACAGGATCATGTTGTCACAAAGGTACAACTGTAGATGTTTAAGTGCCTGGCTATGGTCCAGCTGATATGTCAGTGTGCAGCTGCTAACGATCCTTTTTTCCTGTGATTTGTGACATTATGTAATTTGAATGAAGCTGTATTTTAAGGTGGTCTTTAATAGCCACAGGTCAAAGCAGTGTCTCTGTACCGATCAGGGTGGCTGTGGCTCAGGTGGTAGAGCAGGTTGTCTTCCAATCACAAGGTTGCCGGTTGGATCCCCTGCCCCTCCACAGCTGAAGTGTCCTTGGGCAAGACACTGAACCTGAATTTGCTTTCGAATGGGTGAATGAGAAACACATTGTGAAGTGCTTTGGATAGAAGCGCTATATAGTGTAAGTGCAGACCATTTAATCATACTGTCTGACTATTGGCCTTTAAAACCACACCTGACAAGGTTGTGGGTCAACTCAATGCAATACATTTCTTGATCACATTTTTCATTGCTTTATGTCTCCAGCAGTGTAAGCAAGTGGCAGCAAAACTAACTAAAACTTAAACAGGCAGTAAAAATAAGGAAAACTTAAAACTGAAAGCCAACTTCTTGTTGAAACTCACACCTGCAAAATTGCTGGTGAGCAGATAAATGAGTATCCCCATACAGGATTTGTTGTTTACCTTGCTATGAGACATACTGAGCTATGGTCTGTCAACGAGCTGATACTGAATATCAGCCTTCTGATTCTAGTGTAACAGTAAAAATGCTGCAATAAATGGAGCTAAAAGTAACTGGCTTCTTCTCCCCTCTTCCCTGTGGACGCTGTGCTTTCAGGAGAGCACCCTGACAGGCTGGCACCTGGTTGGAGACACAGGAGGGAGGGTGTGGTCTGTTCACAGAGAGACGCCTCCATATCTGAGTGTCCGACATTTAGACGTTGTGAATGATCTTGGCTCCGCCTACTACTGGAACGCACCTGGACTGTACCTGGGAAACAAGGTTAGTTATAGGCACACACTCATCTACATCAGTGTGTGCTCATCAGTCACATCATGATATAGTTTTTGTTTGACATGAGACATGATTCTTTATATTTAGGTTTGACATATTTAGTTTGAGAAGTTAAACTATTAGTTGACTATGTCTGTGATTATTTCTTGACTTGATATTTTTTTAACTCAACAACTTCTTCTACTTCTACTCTACTATTTTATAGTACAACTGCCATCATTTAAAATGTGCCTTCCATTTAATAAAATTGAAACTTTTAGCTAGAAAAATGTTTCATCAACAGTCAAACCAGTCAATGTCAGAATCACAGCTTAGTTGTTTGTGTTGTTTCAATCTGATTACACTTAAGTAACACGAGGAGAGCTGTAATCTAATGTTTCAGGCTACTGCTAACTGTTGTTTCACACCATCAGTTTGTTGTACAGTGTAGTGATGGCAGTGACATGCAAACATGTAAACATTGACATGATGCTGCATCATTAGGACAGGCCTGAGTATATAGACAGATCTAGTGTATGACCTAAAAATATATCCCCTGGTTGGAATCTGGTGCGATGCATCCTGCTGGGATTTTCACCGCCTCCTAGCCCTTGCTTCTTTGGATCAGCCTCTGCTAATGTCGACTGTTTGAAATTTTGCTGTGGTTTTTCTGTGGCCACGATTAGACTTTATCACTCCAGCTGGTAAATAGCTGCAGACCATGTTTCTGAAGTCGAGTTGTTGCCCCACTACAACAACAGACTGACTGTGATGTTTGTCTGTGTGTCATGCCTTAGAGGAATATACCACTGAATTTCATTACTTTGCACCCTGCAGTCCTGGCTTGTCATCTCGCTTCTTTGTCTGAGCCTCTATCCCTCCCTCCCTCCAACCATCCCTCCATCCCTGCTTCTTTTCATTGGTCTGCTCCTCTAACTCTCACTCCATCTCTCCAGGACTCCCATTTTTTTTTACCTCCCTGTTCCTAAATCATCATCCTCTGCTTCCCCCAAGCCCTCTTCTCTCTCTCCTCTCTCCCCCTCTTTCTCTATCTCTCTCGCTTGCTTTGTGTCTCTCGGGGTAAACAGTGTTTCGCCTGTTGAACTCGATAATCAACTGTTTTTCTCTTAGCGCACATGCACACATACTCGTGCACAGTAGCACTCACACAGACTCCCAGGTCTATATAAGTCAGATAATGATGTGTTTTGGAGGCATTAGGGACAGCGGAGCAGAACCGCATGCCTCCAAACATGGGAAACAAACAAATTACCACTGTGTTTGTGTGTACGCGTACACGTGTGTGATTGCTAGAAGCAGTATGCGAGTACTGTATGAAAAAGCAATTCTTTGCTTCAATCTCTGATCGTGTTACAGAGATAGATGCAATATAACTTGACGATGTGACTCCTTCCCACACACACACTGTGGTCTGTCATGTTAGTGTGTATCATTGGAAGTGACAGGCTGTGTGTGTAATAACAAGCCAGCAGTGGATATATAAGAGCACAAATGTGTGTGTGACGATGCTCTTCATCTCTTGCATGACCTCCTGAGTCATTAATGCTATGGGTGCTCATTGGCCCGTTCGCCTGCTGCGTGGATGCTCATTGGTCCAGAAGTGTGTCCCACCAATGCTCATTGAGTATTTATTGTTTTTTAGTAGCTCCAGAGACTGCTCATTCACAGGGATAGCCATTACTATCATTAAAGAGTGCTTCGCTAATACAATATTCGTCCAATGTTTCTGGTTTATCTGGCCGTAGAGATCAAATGAAAGGGTGTGAGGAGCCGCACGCAACCTCAAGATGTTGCAAATATAAGAGTTTAGAATTATTTTAATGAAGTATTTTGCATATGTAAAACTTGTTTCAGAGTGTTTTGATGAAGTTTCCTCAGCACTTCCTTACCCAAAGTTCCATTTAGTGGCTTTTCTGGAGCACATGGAATTTGCTCAATGTTGTAGAAATGTTCCAATTTCCTTTTCTTTTTTTCCTGAGCACTTAAAGTCCTTCTTATCCTAATTGTTGTGTTCGAGCATTTTCCTCTGTGGCATGAGTATAGGTCAAAGAAAAACACAGTGGATTTGGGGAATTTTTGAGTAGAAACTAAATATGATAATAGTGGAACAGAATTGTCAGCTGCATCATTTTAGCCATCAAGAGCTGTCAAATTCTTACCTCCTTGTATCCGTCTCGTACCCTGATTTACTAACAGATTCACAGTCAAGACAGATGAAAGCTTCAGAAACAAGAAATTCTCGTCATTTGCGGAAAAAGAGCAACAAAGATGGGCAGAACCAGACAAGGAAAGAGTATTGGGGGATTGAAGTAAGGAGATAAAGGGATGATGGATGAACATGGAGAGAGGAGAAACATCCTTTGCTGACAGCTGATGAAAGGACGCTCAAAATGTGCTGAGATTCATGTACAAACATACAACTCAGCTTGTGTTACATTTCCTCCTAACTCCTTCTCTAAGTTTGCTTCTGTCTGCCACAACTTTTAACAACCATTTCTCATCTTTCTTGTCTTTATTGTGTATATAGCCCTTTAAAAGAGACAAAATACAAAATAATAATCCTTCAAGAGGAAAATGTCGTACAACTTGAGGTGCAAGAGCGGCAAATTGTTTAGAAAAATGTTCTGATTGCACCTTGGTTATAGGAGCTGACACCACACGTTTTTGATGAATGAAATCTGCCTTTAAAGTGTTTCAGTAAAATAATCTTTTGGAAAATATCCTTTGGAACATCAGCCTTTACCAAGCTGATGAGCTGTGACTTATGAGAGAGACAAATGTGTGTAGAGGAGGTTGTGTATAATGCCACGACTAATCTGGTCTTGATTGCATGAGATGGATTTCCCCTCCTATTTCTTCACTTTCTTCTCTCCCTTCCCTTTCTTTTTTCATTTACATGGCTGAAAAAGTGTCTTTACATCAATCACAGTGAATTTGTTCCAGTTTTCATCAAATAATTTGGTGTCATGTGGATTTTTTTGTTCTCAAAAATGTGTGAATAACTATGCAGCCGTTCCATGGCTCAGGAAAAGAAAAAAAATCTTCTGACACTATGTTATCAGTACAGCCACCTAAGCATTGCATTTCTGATGAAGTGATGTATTTATTATGCAAGCGCATAAAAGCGTCCAAGGCACTGTGACTGTGAAACAATCAGCCTCATATCCTGGCAAATCCGACCTGTTAGAGACAGTGTAGGCTGACAGTCTTTTATTTGTATGATCATATAATTAAATGTGAATGTTACAACCCAGCTGTCTAGGGGGAGCTAGAAGCAACACAACATGCAGATGGATGCTGTTTACCAGAGTGAACTGGAGGATATTTTAACACTTCACAAAAGCGAGGAATTAAGGGCAAAAGGGTGCTACTTAAATAGAACATGTAAATCGAACCAAAAGAGGAGTTCTTCTTGAACATGGATTAAGTCTAAACTACCTAACAACAAAAATAAATAGATAGACGGGACTTTTAAAGTCAAATGTGTTGCCTGATTGGAAGCTGGAGTCACGTCTGGTCCAATCCGTTTTTAGCTCGGGTACGGGTAGGGGGGACATCGACGGCAGAAAGACCAAGGTCCAATCAGAGTGCAGGGTCTGGTTTTTGAGGTTGTACATAATGGAAATTATTGGCACAAAAGGGGAGAAGGAGTGCAGCAGCCCAGGGCCATAACAATGAACAATTAGTATGATGTTCATACTTAATGTTGATGTTACAATACCTCGAATGGCAAGCACAAATGTGATTTGTGCCTCAGAGGTAGATCGTCACTGAATGCATTGAATATGGGATGTAATCCTACTGTTGTTTAGTACTTCAAGTCTCATATGCAGCAAGCTGCTGGAGTTGACTTTCAAGAGTCAGCGAGCCGTGGGAATGCAGAACAATAATTGATTGGCTCTAAGAGACTGGAAGCAAATGAGTGAGCTGCTCTTCCTGGTCATCTTCCTGGATGAGATGTGCATACTGAGTTACTGTGCATCTAACCTTCTCTCCTCTGCCACCAGCAGTAATAATTATCATGTCATAGTCCTGCACACAACCACTTTATAATTCATAATTGTTGCTTCCTTCTTCTGTTTTTCAAGTCGCACAGATAAATTGATGTTTCTCTGCAGCGCTCTGCAGCATGTAACACTTTATGGAAATAAATGTTGTTGACCCAAGTGTAGAAAGAATGGCATACTTAACCTAAATTATTTTACTGTAAGTAATCCTAATCAAATAATCTTGGCCAACAAGTACATGAGACAAAAGTAGTGCATGTATACAACACAAGTGTGTACATCCCTGCACTTGAATGGCAATTCACTTTGATAACAAATGATGCAGAATTGTGTCTCCCTTTAATAACTGCATTATTTATGTTGAACAGGAGAGTATTTTCTCTGACAATCAAAAATAAAGTCTTTAGAAAGACTAAACTGAAAATACAGGCCCAAAGTAGAAACTGAGACACAAGTCTGCACACCTGTGATTTCCAATCAGCCTAACTGCATTAACATCGTTCTAAAATGAGCTGTGGACACCAGAACTCTTCAGTTCTGGAGCTATGGGCTATGTCTATTTGCCTGTCTGCCGTGTGGCTCCACACAGAAAAGAATTGCCAGAGGAATGAAGAATCTGATTGTGAAACTCACAAGGACAGAGAGAGATAGATACAAGAAGATCAGTGAGCGACTAAAAATCAGTGAAAGCACATTTGCAGCAGTGATCAGGAGCAACAGAACAAGCCATAGTAGCACGAATCAGAGCTGCAGTGGCCGCCCTCCTGAAGTGACGCCATAGACGGAACAGTATTTTCACATTCTAAAAACAAACTGAAAAATAAACTTGGCAAAAGGGTTATTGATGGAAGTCGGCGTCTGTAGCAGCTCAGACATTGGGAAGGACGTTGCATAACATCAACCTGTGGACGACGTTCAAGAAAACAAACACCTTGCTTGACCTTTGGCACCAAACCACGACACTAAACTTTGTTAAATAACCTGGAATTAAGCCAGATGATTTTTAAGAGCATG
>NW_007577740.1:843757-855638 GCF_000690725.1 Stegastes partitus
TAAATAACCTGGAATTAAGCCAGATGATTTTTAAGAGCATGATCTTTGGTCAGATAAGACCAAAATGCATTTGTTTGGCTCAGATGAGGACCAGCATGTTTGGTGTAAACCTGGCCAGGACTACCACAGTGAATGCATAGTCCTGACAGTGAAGCACAGATGCAAAAGTGTGATAATATGGGGCTGCATGAGAGTAATAGGTGTCGTGGAGATAACATTTATAGACAACAGCATGTATGCCAGTGAATATACTGAACTACTAATTGACAAGATGACTCCCAGTCTAAAGCAGCTTAAATGAACAGGAATATGTCAGCACGATAACCATCTGAAGCACACTGCTGAAATCACACAATACAAAGTATTGACAGTATTACAGATTTGAATATCAGTAGAGATGGACTGAATTCTGTTCCATTAAGTTCTTATTGTGGGACCTGTGTTGTGATATAGAAAATCAAATCAGTTTACTTTCAGTTTTACAGAGGAGCAAACACTTAACTGCTCCACTTAGAAGTAATTCAATTTCTGTAAGGTGAAACAATTTTGTATAATTTGACTTTTAATAGCTATTACACAGGGGTGTACACACTTGTGTTGTGACCTGTATGTCTATGCCCATGCACAAGTGACAGTGGTTCGAATCAAGGATGTTATCACCACCCCCATCTCCTTAAAGCAGAAAAGTGAAAAGACCATCGTAAGTGACCTGCTAAAACCGCAAACTTCATTTGAGGCCATACCCCATGCAGAGAACTTCAAATAACCAGCTGATAACCAATCCACCTCATTCCTATCTGCTGTTATTGTGTCAGAGTTCACACCAGACTGACCCCTAACCAAAGTGCAAACAACAAAGGAGGACCTGTAGCCCATGCATTGCTCGGGCAGCATGTAGTCTAAAGCAAGCACCTCTACCTCTACAACATGCCCACACACAGCTGCCAAAACATTCTCAGAGTCCCGGGAAACTGCAGGTCAACGTCTAACCAAGCCCTCAAAGACGGCTACAACAAAGAGAGAAGTTTCAGGATTCACAACACCTGAAACAAGCATGCTGGAGCACTCCAGAGCACAGATGCACCGTTGCTATTCTTTACCTTCTAAAAATTGATTGTTATCGGGAATTCAAGACCTAAGACTATAACTGTGAGATCTTGCAACTAAGAGGCGCAATTAAAGAGAGCTAGCAGTGCAGTTTTTAATTTATTTATTTTTCTCAAGTACACAACATATGTATGTCACAGACACACACACACACACACACACACATATACATACAAAAGATCACTTTGGTCGGATGTTCAATATTCCACTGTCTACTGGTCCATCTGGGACCAATCTAACCCCACTGCTCAGAACAACAATAGTGTGTGTGTGTGTGTGTGTGTGTGTGTGTGTGTGTAGGTGTGTGTGTGCGTGTGAAACTGCAAATTTGTGATACCAATTCCAAACAACCACAGGCATCAGAAAGGCAACCCAGGTGTGTTTCTGTGTGTGTGTGTGTGTGTGTGTGTGTGTGTGTGTTTCTGTGGGTGTGTGTGTGTTGATTTTTCTCTGTAGTTTCTTCTGTGTGTTGTGTCTGCTTGAATGTGTGTGTCATCATGTGTGTGTCATTTTAGGCGAGTTTGTTTTCTGAAGCTTTTGTGACAATCTGGTTTTCATTTCCTGAAGGATGATTTCCTTTGCCCCACCCTCGCTACCCAATTCCCTGAAGAGAGCATCAGTTGCCACTGTGTGCTTTTATACCCTGAAAATTGACAGGCAAAAGATGTTCGAAATATTTCTGTGAAGAAGCTAGCATGTGGTACGCACAAAAGCAAACAACATGCTAATTACATGTCATTACTCCCTCCACACAGTAATTTGTTTAATTGTAGTTGCTGTACTTTTCTTTGACAAAGTGCTGATGGTGCTGTTTCTTACCTCTGAAATCACCACAGTTTGCTTCTACTAAGTGTTTAGGATCAGGGAATCCAAGAATCCACATTCAAAGCGTCAAAGTGATGAGAAGCTGTTCATTTACAATGACGTTCTCAAGAAAAAGAACACACATCACTTGCAAACTCACTTTCTTTGTCCTTGACTGTGTGCTTCAGTATTTCAATAATGCACTTTACTTTGGATGTTGAGAGAAACAAACACATGTTGCTTCAGAAAGTACTTAACAATTGGTTACTGCACGCTTAATTGTATTGTAAATTTAATTTTAAATAAACAAAGGTGCAGTTCTGCCTCGATCTAGACTCAATAACAAATAATGACAAAATAAAGCATGTTTTTAGAAATGTTCTAAAAGTTAAACATTTAAATCGCTCATTTACTAAAGCTTTTTTTTTTTTTTTTTTTACCCTTAATTTAATTGTTTGTAAAAGCCTCTTTGGCAGCCTTTGCAGCTTTGAGTTGTTTTGGTTAAGTCTCTAAAGGCTTGTACATCTGGATTTGGAACAGTCCTCGCCATAATTTATCCTGGAAGTAAACAGAAAGTTCTTTGGACTGGCTCAGTTTTAGTCCTTGCAGTCAATGTGAACTTTGGCCCCCTGTATATAGCTGTGTTGTTCTTAAAACGATGTCTAATCAGTTGAGTTTACCACAACTGATCACAGTTTGGAGCGCCTCAGCAAAGGGTCTTGACAGATTTCAGTTTTTGCTTTCAAGACTTTGCACAAAATTCTAAAAACGTCTTTTCACTTTGTCATTGTAGTTGACTGAGAGCTAATTGATGAAAAAAAAATGCAAGTAAGGGGTCTGAATACTTTCTGCAGAGACTGTGTTTCAGAAACAGTAGCAGTATCACTTTAAGGTCCATTTAATAACGCTTCTTGTTGTTAGCCGTCTCACATGATCTTCATCAGGAGATGGCAGTTGTCATGGAATATTCATAGTTTGCTAATTCTTCACCATACATCTTACATACTCAACTTTAGCTACCATGGGCAAGAAGTATAATGTTAAGGGGGGAAAAAAAAAAAGAAAATGTAATCTTCTATAATTCCCTCACAGTGAAGCAAACTTTTGGAGATCATGTGTAAACATGTGAATCTAAAGCTCTGAACAGCCTCATTGGACATCAACAGGGCTGTCACTGAATGTGTTAAATTAGAGTTATTACTGCATCAGACTTCCTCACATGTTTGTAGTAGAAGTTGTGTCAGAGATAGGTATAAATAATTAGAAGGACCAGTTAAGCTGGAGCTTCTGTGATTTTCAGGGCGATGATAAACATGTCTAATTAGAGCCTGTGGAGACTGTCAGTAACTTTAGCTTTTTTTAGTTTATCTACTTGTTCAGGGAGTTGGAGTAAGTTTATAAGTGGAAGTTTACAAAAGTGGCTAATTCATAGCTAAGAGCACAGTTAACGGTTAGTTGTTGTGGCACTAAGGACACAGCAGGCCTGGTAGCATCTTCACTACTGCCAATATAGTAGACACTCCAAAGAGATGTGAAAGAGACCATGTTCTTAGTTCCATTGTAGAATTTTTAAGGGCACTAAATGCTCGGTGGTCAAATTTACATACTGAGTGCAGATGCTCAGTAAATGTAGTGCACTACGTAATGATTTGGGAGTGATTGTGGACACGGGCCTTATCTTCTCTTCTTCTCAATACAATGTAACAGAAGAACAAGAAGTGTTAGTATGAAAGTATTTTAAACTTTATTTCGTTGCATGTGAAATGGTGCAGTCATAGTACATTCATTCAATAGTACAGTACACCAACAATGTAACAGAACTCAGGTTTGCTCTTTCTTGTATTGTTTATCTGTATTTTAATGCTTCTCTTACTGTGTATATCTTCACCAACGACCTAATGGTTGAGCATACTGTGTTATATAAAAATGTGTTTACCCATCAAAACTAAATGCTTTCCATCAATTCCTTGTGTGTGAGAAAACAGTGGATCACTAAACATGTCAGTTTACAAGCCAGAATATATGTTTCTAGTTATTTTAAAAGTTTCTGCGAAAGACTGTTTGTTCTCCCCAGAAAGCCAAACTGTAGCACAAATGTGACCTTTCTGTAAAAAAAAAAAAACAGCAGCACTGAAACTGTGATGGCTTAAAACATGTGGGTTATTACAATGCCTCGACTTAGTTTTTAAAGTTATGAAAAAATCTGCTGGAAAACAGAATGGGATTCTAGCCCGCTCCAGTCAAACCTCCAGCAACACCAGTCGTCTATAGAACAACATGTGTGGCTTGTAGCCTTTGTGAGGCTCATCATAAAACATACAATATAAAACATTTTATAACATTTTCTATTAACTATTCCCCCAAAATTTGATTTTTTTGGCCAAACTTTCTTTTTTATAGATGCATATGTATATTTATGTATGAAGATAAATATGTTCAGTTGGATTTTTCCTCTATGTGTTGAGCAGGACACACAGCAGTCCACTGTAGTGAACGCATCTACAGTTTAAAATGTACTTTAGGGTCAAATACTGTGAGTGAATATGGTAAAAAGATTTGAACTAACAGATTTCCCCAGTTGATTACTTACAATAAGACAATTGTTTTTTTGGATTTAGTTATGCAAATGAGGGGTCCAGTCTTTTACACTGTGCAACTATGCATCAATTTTCAGAAAATTGGATGAATAAATATCATTGGATGAAGTTAGACTCACAATTCTAATTTTATATTGTTCATATATTAGAATATTTTTACAGTGGGATTTTAGGTATCTGTTTATAACTCCATTAATCCAAAAAAGAAAAAAAAAATTTTTTTTTTGTTTGTCATGTTTTTAGGAATACGATGTTTTTTAAAGCCGTGAATTATATATAAACAAACCCTAAAAACTTTTCGGATCACAGACAGGGATACAACTGGGATGTCTGGTGCATCTAAGTGCTGCATAAGTGGAAATTTCTGGATCATAATGTTAGAAAAAAAGTCATTCTCTGAAAATCCATTGAATTTTTAGAAGCGACTAAAACACCACCATTAAACATTCCAAGTTTATTAA
Organism: Stegastes partitus; assembly: GCF_000690725.1. Classification (NCBI taxonomy): domain Eukaryota; kingdom Metazoa; phylum Chordata; class Actinopteri; family Pomacentridae; genus Stegastes; species Stegastes partitus. Next base: position 848,727 of record NW_007577740.1, read on the forward strand.
TTACATTTACCTGTTGCACACAATTTTGGGTACAATAATTTGCTTTTTTTTTTTTTAAATGTGCTACGAGATAAAAATGATGTAACAATATTCATTACCTGATGGTTTTATTTTAAGCACTGTATAACCACCGATACATGACATCTACTACAGTCAGCAGCTACATTTCCACTGAGAGAGAATAACAAAAGCCAAATGGATTAAACTTTGATCACAATGTTCTCTACACCACAGTTAGACAGACAATACTGTACCTGTATGTTGCTTGTAGAATCAAAGATTGTACCAGATATTCCACAGGTGACACACACACACAGGTGACACACACATTTCCACCACCGTCTGATAATTATGATCCAATATCTCAGGGCAATATATGTTAATATAGACAATGATCATATAGAAATACAGAGAAGGCCTGGGAGATTCTTCTCTGCTGGTTGAAAGTAATTACTGTAAATAGTTTTATTAAAATCTGAATTATTATAGTCCATGCTGTGCATGACAGGGACAAGTATAAAGAAATTACCCACAAACATCCACACACATATCAACCAACGTAGCACCTACAAAGATGAGAGAGTAAAGAAGAAGAGAAGGCACATTTCACACTGTACCTTTCACACGCTGCATTTCTCTCGCGTTAAAGGATTTTGAAGTCGTTCGTTTTCATTCCAGCATCCAAAAGAGCAAAGCTGCTGCAGAACCTGCAATGCACAAAATTCCCATTGCAACATATTTAGATGAGTGTTTTCTCCTTTTTTTTTCATTCCTGTTGTGAAATGAGCTTACTTTCTTTCATCCCTCCTCCCACATACGGTATTAGAGTAAGCTGGATGACTTATATAAACTGATATACACTTATAGCTATGACAAAAGGTTCCAGTCTAATGAAGATTGTGTCAGGTTCTTGATTAGGGTTTTAACAGTGCGGATTATGTCTTGTTCTTCTTATTCTGGCCACTAAGAGAGTTAATAACAGGCTTATCGAGCTCACAGGGGGATCCGGCTGATGTCTGCTGCAGCTGTGTGTGTGTGTGTGTGTGTCTGAGTGTTTATTGTTCCTTCATTTTCACTACCCATAATTCCGTTCTCCCTCCCCGTAGCCTCTTTCTCCTGCTGTGCTATTCCATTGGTCTTTTCTCTTTCCTGTATTTTATGTCTTTATTTCCTCTCCCCCAGGGTAGAGATGGCTCATCACGTTGCCATGACAAAAGCTTTGATTATTGTCCAGGTTGAGTGGATGGCGTCAGGGGGGAAAAAAGTGTTTTTTTTTGTTTTTTTTTTGAGAAATGTCAATAATTCCAAAGGAAGTAAATTGCAAAATTCAAATTGCAAAAAAAAGTGGATTGAGAATTGTTAAGAAAAAAAAAGCTTATTCTGCTTCTTCTCAACTCTTATTACGCTGAATGCTTTATGAACACAACAACAGTAAAATACTAAAAGAGAGAGAAGGACAAAACAGGGCAATCATTGTTTTATGCAAAAGCCCACAAGTGGATGAGTTGAAGTACCTACACATCTATGCAGCTTTTTGTGTTTTCATCTAGATTTTGCTCTAAACTGGCACTTATCAGCCTGGGGGCCCTGAAGTATGAGCAGGACAAATCTGAAGGATCATTTAACAGACGGGAAACAAAACACACACACACACACACACACACCATACTTCTGCTTTGGAATTATTTTTGTTTTAGTTTTACTTACTTCTACCAAAATCCTTTTCAGATGTACCTCATCAGTCATACACAGAAACTGGCAAAGGAAACCACTCGTTTGGTCACTGCTTTATTTTATTGCCCAAACTGTTGGGTATGGCTGCTCTGTACCACCTTCATGCATGTCTAGTCCAGATTTAAACTTACCAGCTTTACCAATCAATACTGACAGTGTAAAAAACATACAAGGACTATGTGACCTGTGGGTTTTTTTTTTTTAGAAGTACGAGCTCCAAAGAACAGTAGACGACTACTTCAGGTATAACACAGTAATGATAAGGTGTGGATGTTTCCTCGGAAGATGCATTTGTTTAGAGCATCATTTGGTTTCCTGCCAAATGTGCACTTGGTGCTTTTACATTGCCGTCAGTCAATGTGGTCACACATGTTGGCCTGGACACAGACCTTCACTCACGAAAGGGGTGATGACAAAAATGTCTATCATGCACGGCCTTAGAGCCTCCTGTGGACACACAGGGGCAGAAAGCATGGACTGGTCAAAGCCCATCATAAGTAAAAGGCTATAAACGCTGAAGGATGAATGCTAAAAAGTTCGCTTTCATTTAAGATATGTAAAAAAAAAAATAAAACAAATCAAAGTATTTCAAAAAAGTTTTGTGTTGGAGCTTGTGTAATTCTAAATTTTGATGCAAGAATTTTCAGTGTTACTGCAAATGATTAATAATATGTAATATCAACCCTAAAAATAACATATCGCTCATAGTTTTTCTGTAGTTTTTGGATTATTTACACTTTGCTGTTGGTGCGTCTAGCTGTGAAGAAGTGTTTTAGTCTCTCTGCTTGTCTTCTGATGGCCCACCATCTATTCCCAGCTACAACATTCAGCTGTTTTCCGAAAAATAAAAAAACAGCTCCACAACCCTGACAGGCTTTCCTTGGTTAACATCAATACATTCACGGACAAACTTAGCGACTACACAGAGGGGTGTTTAGCCGCTAACCAGCACCAAACTTCTGTCAGGTGTTGGGATCAGAAATATATTGGACTTCTATCCACCAGGTAGCAAGAGACACCATCCATCCATCCATCCATTATCTATACACCGCTTAATCCTCATTAGGGTCGCGGGGGGGCTGGAGCCTATCCCAGCCGACTTAGGGCGAAGGCAGGGGACACCCTGGACAGGTCACCAGTCAAGAGACACCACTCTTCCAGAAATGTCTTATGCCGCGTGACACAGTTCTAATGCCATTAATTATATGAAATAAGAAAGTGAAAGTTAAATTACTGTGATTGTTTCACAAAACTTAAAAAGCCTGAAAGTAGCGTGTCCCATATTTTTGTCAAGTCTGTTCCCAACATTAGAAAAACAGTGACTGTACCCCACATCGTTATTCACTACTTACATGTTCTTTATTCTTATTTTCCATCTGCTCTGTAAACAGCCTGTCGTTCGGCAAGTTTGGCTGAAAAATCCCAGAATTTTCCTCATGTGGCTATGTCATGGCCTGTTGGTGGTGCTGAGGAGACCAGAATGTTTTGCTTTTTACATATTTAGTGCTAACAGTTTATTTTTTGGTGTTTTTTTTTTTTTTTTTTTAAACACATGACAAGTAGAATACAGTGGGCACGATAAAATAAGTTTTGAGCTGAAGTTTTGTCAAGTTTTCCAACTTTCTTCCTGACTATTCTTTTTGTTTTTACAGTTTCTGACTCGAACAAATGTTTTCATTTTGGAGGTTTTTTAAAAGACCTCATAACCCACCAGTGGGTTTTAGGGTTCAGAGGGTGAAAGCAGGTTCAGGCAAGTTTTCATTTCAGGCCTTGGGAAAGAAAATCTGATATTAAAATAGACAATTAAAGATCTGATCTGTTAGTTTGAAGCTTATGAAGACTTGGGGAAAGCGCATGGTAGTCTGTGTCTTTGATCGTGACATTAACAATCAAAGTAGTTGCACCTAAAAAGCAGTTATAGGTGGATACATAGCATTCTCTTATTTTGTTGCTGTCGAGTTTTTTTGCATAAGAAACTAAAGAATTCAGTGTCCATACTTGGAGTGGAGGATGAGGAGGTCAAGCAGCACAAGTGTGTGAAATGTGTAGGCTGTGTAGTGTGGGTTTAAACTCTGATTTTACTGTCCTCTGGAGTCCTGATCAGCAAATGGAGTTAGATGGAGAATAAGTGTTATAGAATAAAATATCCATCCAAGTACACTTCCAGGCTCACTGCTGATGTGTGTGTGTGTGTGTGTGTATTTTCAGTCAGCTGCGAAATGGGTGATTCCTCCTCCTGGTTTAAAAACTGAGAGTAATGATGTAGAATGGAAGAGGTTTATAGAGGCATTAAGCCTACCTCTTACTCCCTCACTAACTCTCTCGCTCTCTATCTTTCTGTCTCGGGCTCTATATCTTCGTCTCTCTCCGTCTCTTCCTCAATGTCCCCCTCTCTCTGTTTTTATGGTGGCATTATTATCTCGCTCTCCCTCCCATTACCGTTCAGGTTGGAGCGGAATAATAAATTTCAGGATCATGCAGATGCAGCGTTTCTCCAGCTAAAGCTCATTCTGTAGACTCGGCAAAAATAACTGCAGCGAAATACTACAAGACCCCAGTGATTGTTGTCTAAACCTGTTTTCCTCACATTTTAAACATTTAAATTTTTATTTTTTTTTAAAGGAAACACAGTCAAGCGGAAGGATGCACTTTAGTGGTTTTGCTGTTGAAATTATCAAAGACTTTACAAATATTTACTGTTTCAAAATCTGTGTGACACATCACATTTTCCAGGTTTTGCCTGAGCGTCCAGCTGTGATCGGTTTTAAATTTATACTGTGTGCGATGATTGCATGTGTTGCCTTGCAAACAGACCTCCCCTTGCCTCATCCTGTCCACTTAGCTTGTCAACATATTTTATTTCTTCACTAAAACTGCCTCTAAATAATCTTTCCTGCCCATCTTTGCTTTTTTTCTGCTCTTCTACTGACTCTGGTTACTCTTGCCTTTTTAATCTTCCTGTGCCCTCTGACGGTGTAGAATGTACAGACGTGACTTTAAATCAACTAGCAATCAGCTAAGCCTGATGAGCTCCTGGAAAGTATTATAAATGCCATCTCTGTTTGTGCACCAGAGGAAGACTGACAGCATCCTAAAAAGGAGGCAGCGACTAAACTGTAGCTGACCTTTTCTGTTAAAATACTCTAACTGGCCTTGCATGCAGTGACAGAAGCCACATTAAATTGTGTCAGTTGTGTGAATTGTCAAACAGTCAGTGTTAAGTTATAAGTCACAAAGTGCTTTAATCTTTTTTTGTTTGTTTTCTCTGCCTGTGTCTGTCCTCAGCTTGCAGCCTATGGAGGGAGTGTGGTCTTCATTGTGTCTTACTCTACAGATCAACAAGAGCAAATGGCCATAAGAGTCACCTCAGAACCTGACATTATAATAGAGGTAAGTTTTCAAACGCTTTGGCTTTGACATACTAAACTGTAGTGACGAGCCAAATAACAGCAAATCCACCTGAATCTGTTCGAGCAGTGGCAGAACTCCGGACCGGCAAGACAGGGATCATTTTTAGAGACAGTGGTACTATATTTTAAAATTACACTGCAACTAGCATGAGTACACCACCTCAGTCACTTTTTTTCATGATTGCATATCATGTTAAACACCAGGAGGGGATGAAAATTGGTGTGTGTGTGTGTGAGCTAGAGAGTGATTAGAGAATAAAACTTCATTATCATTTTTGTGCAGAACTTCCCCTGTCTGTGTCGAGTCTATAAGTAAGCTCTCTGCTTGGTTGACCGTTTGGTTAAAACGAAACAAACCATCGATTCCTTTTGTTAAAAGAAAAGATCAGTCAGACCCTCCTGTGCCATTATAGTCCCAAATTCCTGTCGAGGATAATTTAGATGAGGATCAAGTAGGTGATCTTGAATTGAAAGAGGCAGACCTACTCTTTCTAACAGGAATGACTCATGCGATTTAAAGATAAAGCGAGAGAGAGCAAAGAAAAGAGTGCCCTGTTTGCACTGCCTTGGTGTGGCCCAACACTTCTGGAGGGAGCGAAGTTTTCCAACACAACTGCAAACTTTACACAGTTATTGAAATTGTCTGTTTATTACCAAAGAATTGATCAGTAATACAGTTAAAATGGAAAAACTGTGACTGTGTTGGGTTGCATGTTGATTTAAGTGCCAGTTACTGCTAGTCTGGAGGAGTGCTGCACGATTAAAATATCTCCAAACCCTGCTGTTAAAAATGATACACTTACGTTTTTATTACTATCAGTACTTAGAGAAGGACAGTGTATTAATAGAAGCCATATTTCCTTAAACCTTTTCGATGTGTGGTGGCAGAGCAGTGTGTGTGTGTGTGTGTGTGTCCACTACTTCTCCTGATGCTTTAGGTTTTTGCTGTAGTATTGTCTCAGTATTGATGTATTTCGGCAGGTGTCATATGGAAGTCATAATTCCAGTATTGTGACAACACTGGAGTGGAGCCCTGCGTATTGTTGTCAATGGTGTGTGTAATAGTTTTAGTTTTTAGGTTGCAACACTAAACCTTGTGGGTAAATCTGACAAATTCCTTAGTAGATACCAGATATGAGCTCCTGTTCACCGGCAGCACTTTGCTGGAAAGCACTGACAAGGACTTTCTCTAACGCTTAACAAATATATCGTTTTTGTCGTGGGAGAAAATGTTAACAACCAGACAAACTTGCGTGTGAACGTGTGTGTTAATGTATTTGTGTCTGCGCCATTATTTCTTTACACACAAGCCACTGACTCTTGCAGCAGCGAAGACCACGAAATGAAGCAGCACAACAACAACAAAACAGTTAAACGCAGGCAGACAGACACACAAGCAGCTCTGGTTTGCAGAGAATTGCTGAACTTAGCAATAAAAAATGCAGATAGAGTCTCTCCCTCTTCTCTCTCTGTATGTCTTTATAATGAGCAGGTTGCAATATGATGTATAGCAGCAATAAGCAAAGCAGCAGCGCTATTAGTTAACTGTTTATATCTCCCATATCACTGAACAACATTGTGTGGTTGTGTGTGTGTGTGAGCTAGAGAGTGATTAGAGAATAAAACTTCATTATCATTTTTGTGCAGAACTTCCCCTGTCTGTGTCGAGTCTGTAAGTAAGCTCTCTGCTTGGTTGACCGAAACAAACCATCGATTCCTTTTGTTAAAAGAAAAGATCAGTCAGACCCTCCTGTGCCATTATAGTCCC
>NW_007577740.1:855993-867339 GCF_000690725.1 Stegastes partitus
AAAAGACTGAAAGGAAGATAGAAAGTGTGAAACAGACCAAGACAGAAGGAAGGAAGAAGGAGACGACTGGGAAGGAAATAAACAGCAAGGAATGGGAGAAGCAATAAGGAAGGAAACGAGAGAATAAACAGACGTGTAGAAACAGGGAAGAAAGAAAACAGCGATAGATAGTCACAGACCAATGAGCGCGTGTTATTTGAAGACGTGTCGGTGAGATCGACAGACTGGGAGGGGATGGGAGAAGGAGGAGAGGAGGACAAGTGTCGGTCTTGTTGTCAACAAAAAGCCTCTCCAAATAATGACAATAATGAACCACCTACACACTGTCAACCGGCTTTCTCCCTCTTCACTTTCCCTCTCCTGCCGTTGTCTCGTTTTCTTTCTTTCTTTCCGCCGCACTATTTGCCGTCTGCATGCATGCATCAAGTTGTGATATTTTTTTTGTCACTGAGACACAGGAAGAAGCTTGTGTCTGGGTTGGAAGTATTTGGGATCTGAATAGATAATAATCTCTCTGTCTTTTGTTTGTCTGGATGGCTTTGTAGTTTCCTTTGTCTTGCTCTCAGTCAATGCCCACTCTATCAGTCTCCATCAACACGGTTCAACGAAATGTAAATATCCAGACTTCATGACAACACTGTCGACAGCCATTATTCTGCACTGGATTTATGTCCATTCTGAGCTTCAAACATTTGTCTTCAAACTACGCAACAACCACATCACAACCACAACAGTATATTTTCAAATATTTATTTAGTTCTGTTAGTAGCTCAAGATATTATATAAGTAACGTCTGAGAACATTCAGATATCACTAAAAAATGAGCTCTTAACAGATACAACCAACATGTGGCTGTTAGCAGTGATATAGTGGATTTCATATGTTTTAGAGCATAGGTGTCAAACTCTGTGGGCCAAATCTGGCCCGCAAGTAATTATATTTGGCCTGTGAGATAATATCAAATGTCTATTAGAGTTGGCCTGCTGGTATAGAGAACATGCACTGCTAGAACTACACATCCCAGAATGCTCTGCTCGTGAGTTGTCACGTTGATGCCAACCCGCAAGTGTCCCCTCTCCATCTGTTGACGTTCATTAGCAACTTCATGTTACCAGTTACCTCGGGAAAATTTAAGTAAAAATTGTTTTCTCTTTTTTATAAAATGTATTTTGATTTTTTTTTTTTTTAAGTTTTTGGTTGTTTTGTTGCTGGCCTGTGAGAAAAGGTTTCCATTAAAAATGAACTTGAAAGGTTACAGACAGAGAGAGGCATAACAATTTCATCATTTTATTCATTTAAATAAAAATAAGAAATGAATGCCATTTATTTGAAATTTGATTTCTCATGTCTCATAATATTAAGCGTTGCTTGTTCCAGATTCAATGTTTAAGCAAAAGTTCAGTTTGTTTCCATATGAAAAAGCTTATCATTATATATCTGGAGAGAACAGAAAACATGCACAGTTGTTGTCAATTTTTAAATAATTAGCGAGTCTGACCTGCGACTTAGTCAAAGTTTTTATTTTTATTTTGACCGGCTGTCTATTTGAGTTTGACACAACCATGTTTTAGAGGCTTAGATAATAATCGATCACACACAAGTGAGACGTGTGATTGGTCCTAGCACAAGTCATGTCGAGCTATTGTCAATCACTAGAAGAACAAGTAGTCCTGCAAATTAGATACTGAAGCAACAACTCTGATCTCAACATCACAGTCAGTCTGTGATGACATGAAGATACAGAAATAGCAGAGACTTTAAAAGCAGGACCCAAATGCAGGACACACAGCGCAGAGAGCAACAATTTAAAAGTTAGCTCATTGTAACAGTCTCCGAACAGGGTGAGAAGGTTTGGAGGGAGTCTTCTAGGAGGAAGAGCGGCATTGGGTATGTGCCCAGCGTGTTGAGCACAATCCAGGTGGACTTCCAGGTAGGTGGTTAATTGAGTGGTTGAGGCCGGCTGTCAGAAGCTGTGGATGCAGCGAGGAATGTCATAAGTGGTTAAGGGAGCTGAGCTTGGTGGTCTGGAGCTGTAGGTGGGTTCCACAATGTGTGCATTTAGCGGAGGTTAGGCTGGTTGGTGACTTGCAGTTTGTAGCTGAGACACAGAAGATGGCAGGATTAAATGGAAAACACGCAGACAGAGAACTATGAATGTGGAGTTTGCGATACAACTAAAGGAGCAGGCAGAAAGAGAATGGAGAGTTGAATGAAGCTTTCTATTGTTCTGCAGAGCTTTGTTTAGATGATGACTCTCAAGTGTATCTGATGATACACACATACGCAAAGACCGACAGAGAGACAAGAAACACTGGGAAGGGAAGAGCATAGGAAACACGAGTGAACAAGATGCCTGATGTCAATTACCTTAAAACCTGGGCTCAAGTCCACTGAGGAGAACTGGTGCTGTTACAAAGGCAAAGCATGCTCACTCCAAATACTGAGTTGATTTTTTTTGTGTGTGTCGCACTGCACTTTGTATGCAGGTAATTTAAAATAAATATTAAGTATGTGTGGGTTAAAGGAACTACTTGACTAGATGACAGAGAAGGTGCAGAGCATGGAGCTGAACTAATACTTTGTAGGTTTTGGTCTTTATTTTTTTTGGATTTGTTCACTGAATTTATTTTCTCGTAGCGATAAACAGAAGTGAGAGACAATAAAAGATAGACAGTAAAAGCCTGTCTTTCACAGACTTAATGAACACAATTTTCTCTGAGGTGACTCTGTCCTTCTTGTCAATCCGTCTCTTTTCTTTGTCACTCTTTCATTTCATTTTATCTGTGCATCTCTTGGCCCTGCTACTGCTTTCTCTGTCTTTATGACTCCTCCACCTCTTCTCTTTCAATTAGTTTTTATTTAATGGTTTATTGGCATGGTAAGCGCTCCCCCTCTGTCTCTCTCTCCCTCCATCAGTAGTTGTCACTCTGCGTTAGCCACTACATGCCATTGATCTGTTCTCAACAAGAGATAGTCAGATACGAGGCCTGAGCTCAATTCACTTTGCATTTAGTCCATTCAGAATGTCAATAGAAACCGCAGCTCATTACCTAATGACACATCATTCACTCTCACTCTTTTTTGTGATGAGTAATGATAGTATATGATGGTACTTACATAAAAGAAGCAGAAACATCAACTATGTTGATTTATGAAATGTTAAGTTAACTGCAACAAAGAAGAGAAAAGTTATAAATAATGGGGTCCATTATGTTGTTGTTTTTTTTTCTAACAGGGAGGTGGGATCAAGATTATTGACAAAAGGTTTGGCCAGCCGGTGTACCCGTCCTCACCCAGCACCAATCACATCGTTCTGCTTCCAGAGAACTTCCTGGTTGCAGAGACGGCACAGCCAATCAGTCGCAGAGATTTCTTGTCTGTGTTGGCCAATGTGACCAGAGTGGCGGTCCGGGCCTCTTACAGCACAGAAACCAGCGCTGTTTACAGGTGGGAGCAGAAACAGACACACACTTTGAAGCAGAGCGTTCGGCGTAGACTATATAGAGGATGAATCTGTGACATCACCAATTTGGATTGTGGTCTACTGTTTTAAAGCCTCAAGTTTGGAAAGCAGTTTAATTTATAATATGACCATCACGCCGTATTCAAAAAGTCCTAAAACTACCAAAATGTCTGGTGAGGTAGCAAATCAAGGGAGAAGTAGGAGGATTGTCTCAGAGAAAAACGGCTTCGTTGTGTTGACTTCACTTTTCAAACTTGGAGGCTACAGCCATCTTTTGTGTACAGTCAATGCCCATTTAGCAACATATAATGATAACATACAGCACACAGTCACTGTTATTACATTTATGGAAGGCACTTGATAATAGCCCTCAATGTATGGACTTCTTGTGCATGAAAGTCTGAGTTAGTGGAAATAATATCACATTAGCAGCTATCGGTTAGTGTTCACAGTTTGAAACAGAACGATTCACCTCGAGTTGAGACGCTCAGGCACCTCCTTCTTACAGCCTGTGAATATTCCTCCTTTAATCTTGTGCACGCTAAACAACCAAAGATGGACAAATCTTATCGCTGTCTAGGAGTGAATTTTGAAAAGTTTTAAAAGACTAATCAGGCAAACTATCTTGTTTCTGCACATCAAGCCGTATGTTTAACTATGAAGACGAACAAACTACCAACGTACCAAAAGTTTTTAACTGATATTTCTGTGTGTGTGTGTGTGTGTGTGTGTGTGTGGGTGTAGACTCCACTCATTCTCAATGCAGGTAGCGAATCCCTCTGCCAGTGGAGAGAGGAGAGCAGCAGATGTAGAAATGTGTTCTTGTCCTCCTGGATATGCTGGAACGTCCTGTGAGGTAAACACACACATAAACACTCAGTGACACATACCGACTGCCGTTTTAAAATGACTACAACAATAGACAATCTAAAATATTTTGGGGAAAAGAAATAGTAATATTTTTTTAAATTGAACTCATTCACCATTTTTTTGTTTCAAATGATTGATATTAACCATTCATTCTTCAAAGCTTGGGAAAAACAGCAAAATCATTAATAATTCAGTGGTTTCAGTGTATATGCAGTATCAGAGGGAGTTTTCGCAAATAAGCTTTACTGTATTTTGCTCTTGTAGCAGACTGATAAGTGTGTTACTGGGCATGTGTAAACAACCACTGTAGGTGCTAATCACATGATCAGAATGACGTTCATCTTCACTACAGCAGCTTGAAGACATGAAGAAATGTTTGTTAGGCAGGACCAGGTGGGGCCACTGGAAGTCTTGGGGTGGCACATCGAAACCAAAAGCTACATTTCAGGAGTTGTGTGTTGTTGTAGGAGCCTATACACTAGATGAAAGCCATATCATGAGATTTCAGCCAGTGCAGGCTTTCTGTCTTTCTAACTGTGTGTCTAAATGTGTGTTTCAGGCCTGTATTCAAGGTTTCCGGAGGGTTAACGGGAATCTCTATAATGGTGTGTGTGAGCCTTGTCTTTGCCATGGACACGCCACACAATGCCACACAATCACCGGTCACTGCCTGGTAAGATGGTTACTGAGTTAGTATTGTCATGTGATTGTTTGTCTCATCATTTGATTTCATTCAGTTCTTGAAAACACGGATGCATTTACTGTTTCTGTTATATTAGCAAGCAAACACAAAAAAAAATGTTTCCATGGAATTCTTTTTTTTCCGTTGAAAGATGCACCAGACATCAAGTCTTGAGAACAAGTGTAAAAAAAAAAACAAAAAAAAAGAAAGAAAGATAAAAAGATCTGATTCTTTTGGAATGTATAAACTAGAATAGTATAATTAAAAATGGATCTGTTTATTTACTTTAAATTGAATGAGAACGTTACCTGTTATTATTTTTAGACGTAGTTATTTGTATCATAAAGGTGTAATTTCTCTTTTACTACTCTCCTCGTCCCATGATTTATAATCATTAAGGTATAGGAGTGAACTGATTTTTTAGTTTATGTTTTGAACAGATGACCTCACTGCATTAACAGCATCCACCTTTTTTAATATTTGAATGAGGGAGGTTACATCAATTGGTTGGAAGCCCTGAATCACATTTATTTGTCAGTTTATATGTGAGTTTACTCTAAATTATGGGAATGCATACATGTAGTATTCATGTCATCAATAAGATGTGATCAATGTTTGGCTTTTGATGTGGCGTCACTGACTTATATGCAGAAAATCTTCAAAAATGAGTGAAATCACTGAGTGTGGGAGTTTTAAAGAGGTTAAAGAGACCCACCTTGTTAAGCATCAGTGAGACACAAGGTACTTACATGATTTCATGTAGAAAGTATACTCTGATTTCAGGAGAAAAGTTTAGTCAGTCATAATGAAGTCCTCTTGGATTCACCGCCTAGTGGTCATTAGGAGAACTGCAGGGTGGAGACACTTTCTCCTTTGTTTACACACACACACACACACACACACACACACCAACACGTTCATGTGCACACACACTCACTTCCCAGTCTACACACTGCCTTAGGCTTAAGCTGTCAGTTAGTATCAAACTAAACACACACTTACCAATACACACACCTGTATGCACATACGCCCACAAACACACAGAACACACACATACACACACATACATACACACACACACACACACACACACACACACACACCTGTGGGTTTTGTATTACCATGTTGTGTTTCATTATAGATGAGGATGATGCTGGGATGTGTCAGAGGGCGTCACGTTCTCAGAAAGAGACAACAGACAGACAGGCAGGGAGGCTTTCCCTCTGACACACACACACACACACACAGATACACTGAGAGAAAGACAGTTTGACACAAACTCACTCACAGACATGCACATAAACAACCACACACACCTCCCGTATACATATTCATACACAGTGACAGGCAGCCAGATGCACACATACACACCTCCTCCCGGAGGACTGGGATTTCTGGCTATCGTTGAATGACTGAATGATGCCATGATCCTATAGGTTGACACAGTGTGTGTGTGTGTGTGTGTGTGTGTGTGTGTGTGTGTGTGTTCCAGCAGAGGTATTTGATCTGAGACGAAAATGATTTGGAACACAACTGACACGTGCACACACACAAACAGGAGCACACAGACAGCAGCATCAAGTTGCAACTGTTGCTCTAGCTGGACATATGACAGCCAAGAAAAGAAACAGAGAGACAGCCTGATTTCCCCAATGGAAAGAACACAATCTTCATGTCATTGTAATTGGTAAAATGGCCCCAAACACTCTTAAACTGAAATGTTACAAATTTTATCTTAATTAACTTTATTGGGTAGTTTTGAAATTACTGCATTTAATATTTCTGTTGGTTGAGGCAGAGCCTTACGGCATGCTAGTCAGAATGAGGGAGATGTTATCAATAGTATTGTTTCACTGAAAGGATTGAATCTGGAGTTGTTGTCTTGGTTTCAGTTTAATAATATATGACCAGTCTCTCAGAGGCTAGATTCACGCTTGACATGTTATCGGTGGGCTTCTTACACCTGTAATTTTAATCTTTATGTTTGCCAAGATGACAAAACAGTCACAATGACACTCTGTCTTATTAAAGCAGTCGCAGAAAAAATAATTGTAATTGTGCTGATATCAATATTTCAGCAACTGAAACTAAATCACAGTTATTTATTGCCATACGTTCACAGTTTTGTAGGAAAACTTGACATTTTCTACCGTCATTATTTGTATCAGTCAAACTTTGAACTTTAAATTGTGCTGCACTGAACGGTGAGCTGATTCCTGCACACAGGAAGCCGAGTCATTGGCAGAGCTGCTTCCTATGTATTATGGTAACAATATGCAATGCAAATCCTGAGTCCTATCGTAACCTTGACCACCTTGTTGCTGCTGCTTTCTGCCTGGTTATAATACATTTTTCCGGCTATACTTAATAAACAGCAGTTCTGCTTTGGTTAAAAAAAACATATCAGCAAATGTCAGTTCCTCTTATTGCCCTGCTGTAACACCCGGGTATATTAGTTTTTACCCTTTAAAACCTTTGACCTCTGGAAGCAAAACACCAATTACAGTAAAAGAGAGCAGGTCTGCTTGAATGCTACACTAGTTATTAGCTGCAAATTAACAGCATTTATGACTCACCTGCTCTTCTACCTGTCTGTGTGCAGCATTTTGTACACGACACTGAAGGTGATGCAAAGTCAATTATCACTGTGTGCAACAGTGATTTAACAAATTATTAATGCAATGTTGTTTTGATGTGTTTTGTTTGTTTGTTTGTTTTTTTAACCATCGCAGAAACTGCTTAAAAGATTAATCAATCAGGCAACTTGTTTGCCAGATAAACTGGATGAACTCTGACCTGTTTGTCTCCTCTAGGACTGCTCCCACAACACAGCTGGCCCTCACTGTGACACCTGCCTACCTGGTTACTATGGCAATGCCACCCATGGGTCACCTGTAGATTGTCAGCCCTGTGCCTGCCCGCTCAATCTTCCTAGCAACAAGTAGGTTCTGCCAACCCAGGGGTTAATGCTGTCATGACAGCACAATTTAATCAAACGTTTCAATCTATCGCTGCTCAGCCCTCTGACTCTCTGGTCCCTATGTGTCTCTTTTTGAAATCTCTCTTCATAATCCTCTCCTCTGCTGTTCACTCCTGACACTCGCATTTTGTTTTTTTTTGGTCTTAAGAGGCTATCACCACAGCTAGAGACTTCATCACAGAGGGTAAGAATATAATTGTAGTGACATTAATAGAAATATCATCACCACAGGTAGACGCATTTAGTAGGAGTAGAGAAACATCATCCCTGTGGGTGGAAATGTCATCGTCGTCATCAGAATGAACATAATTGTGGCGAGAAAACTTAACACAGTAGAAAACACATACCTCACACAAGTCATTAAATAATTTAAAACCATACCTTTTCTCTCATATGGAGAGGTGCTCATGCTGTGCCTGTATTACAGGCTTGAATCACAGTTTCCTAACTGTTTTCTGAGGAAAGCAAAAATGGCATCATACTATCAGACATAAAGACCTCTATGAATATCCATCCATTATCTGTACACCGCTTAATCCTCACTAGGGGAGCGGGGGGGCTGGAGTCTATCCCAGCTGACTCAGGGTGAAGGCAGGGGACACCCTGGACAGGTCACCAGTCTATCACAGGGCTACACTTAGAGACAGACAACCAAGCACACTCACAGTCACACCTACGGAAAATTTAGAATAACCAATTAACCTCAACATGTTTTTGGACTTGTGGGAGGAAGCCGGAGAACCCGGAGAGAACCCACGCTGCACGGGGAGAACATGCAAACTCCACGCAGAAAGATTCCGGTGCCCCCACCGGGACGCGAACCGGCAACCTTCTTGCTGCGAGACAACAGTCTCTATGAATATATATAAGAAATATCTTGGTGATCAGGTCCATCTGGTGACATGGGAGATAGCGATCATGGCCAGTGGAGGCTCTGGTTAGCCTTGACTTTGGAAAGAGTAGTTTACATGGCAGTCTTACAACAAGGATCATTTAGTAGTTATTTTGGCAGACAGCCAAAAGGCTGTTGCAATATTTGTGGATGACTAAGAATTTTCCCTCGGAGTCTTTACTGGAAGTTCTGAATCTGTATGCCAGTAACAGTTTAAGACAGAAAATTCAACAATTTTGATTACCAATCAGAAATAGCATTACATAACATGAATGAATTGTAAAAATACTAGCTCAATAACATGGATGTACAAACTGCCAGATCTGTTACCTTGTGCTTCATGTCAGAGCAAAACTAAACTAAACAAAAAGAAAGAGCAACATTAAGTCCCCATATAATGCCCAACAGCAGTTAGTCTAGCTAATAGACACAATAACATACTCACAGTTCACAAGAGCAGAAGTAGAACGAGGAACATACCACCTGATTCCGGTGTTGTCAGGTCTTTTAAATGGCCGTTACTGTTGCACATTATTCCCACACATATGGGCCAGCAGGGACCTCCTTCACCTTCCACTAGGCTCATTAGGCTCAACATCGTCCATTCTGATCATTAATAAACAGAACGTAGCCCTGACAATGTAAGCGACTGCTCAGGTGCTACCTCAGGTGGTGGTTATCTCACCGTGGAAACGTACACATTGGAGCTTTGTAACGGGTGTTTAATGTAACAACAAGGTGTAATTTCACCAGTGCCATGATCCTTCTCTAAACTTACCCAAGTAGTTTAAGGGCCTAAACTTAACCAAACACCCACTTAAAACAACGAAAGTCAAAATGTGGCTAAAGTCTACAAATAATGCTGTGATAATCGTCTGAGGTGGGACTTAGGTCTCCTTGCACCAACCTGTCCTGCCTGGGAATGTGCTGACAGGAGTGTGTGCTGACAACACCCATTAAACGGTGTGATAACATTGGAAATGAGTGAAAAAACATTAGAATGCTGTAAATGCCAGAAATGCATCACCTCAGACAGCTGGTATATAATGGCTGGTTTGGTTAGCAGTTCTGCACTTAGCAGCAATCAAATCAGCAATCACAAACAACTCTAGCTGAAATTATACTAACAAATGAAGGTTCGATAAAGACTTTTTGAGAGTGGGTACAGTATTTCTGTGACAGTTTGCTTGTCTGCAAATATGGCAAAATAGTTGTGAACACTGTGTGTTAAACTTTAGGCCAAGAAGTAGCTGCTACGGAGCTGGGACAGTAACGGTCACTACTGGCAACAGAACTCACTGTTTGCTAGACTTTGTCCAATAACTAGAAGTAGCATGTATATAACTGAAAATTGACTTCTGTTATCGTGGATCTGCAGTTTCTCCAAATGACCAGAGAGAGATGCTGTGTTTGTGTGGGATATTACGAGCATGAGTACACACAAACAAACACACACACACACACACACAGGCAGCAGCAGCTGAGAATTTTCATGCAGTCATGACACGTCACGTCCAAAACCCTAAGAGCTAAAGAAAGACACAACTCTCTCTCTCTCTCTGTCTCACGTCTCCCCTCTGCCTCCCTCTTCCCCCAGCAGTAATAATAGCTTGAAGGTGCCGTGCCTTTCAACCCCTCAAAATAGCCATGCAGCCCCCCCGTTCACAGAAGCCAGTCACTCAAATAGCCCGTCAGATGCTTCCAGTTATCCGTAATGTGTAAGTGCTTATGAATATCCGATAAAGTGGTGTCCATATTAGTGTCAGCAAAAGAAGCGCGGTGGTGATTTACACTGAATCAATAGAAATCAGTTTAGATCTTGAGTGCTGTTGCTTTAATTTACAGCCAGGCTTAATTACTTTGCTGCCAAGGACGCTATTTTAGGCTTTTCTGTTTGTCAATCATTTAGATTTTAATCTACTTAACAAATTTCACTTCATTTAATGCGAGAGCTCAGTCAGTTATCTTTCCATACAACCCTTTATCATTTCTAGCTACAGCTGGCCTTTGATTTTTATTACAAAAACAATTTTTTTTACCACTGTTCTTACAAAAGTTTACCCAGTATTTGGCGAAGTTCTACAGAGCATAGTTACTGATTTAGGTATTTTTATCTCCTCAACTCTTTCCTTGTTGTGTTGTCATGGTTCTTATTCTTGAGTACATTATATTAGGTTTTCTAAGCAAATGTAGACAACTTGTGTCGTGGTGCACTAACACACACATTTGATGTTGATTCATGATAAGGCTGCAGCCAGTGATTAATTTAATCATTTATTAATCTATAGATTGTATTCTCAATTAAGTGATTAGTTATTTGGTATGTAAAATGAAAAAAAGAAAAAAATGTAAAAATGTCAATCAATGTTTTCAGACCCTAAAATGATGACGTTAAACGTCTTGTTTGGTCCACATCCCAAAGTTTACTGTCACAGAGGAGAAGAGGAAACTAGAATTTC
>NW_007577740.1:867983-1000557 GCF_000690725.1 Stegastes partitus
CTCGTGAGTGTGACTTGACATTTGCACAATTTATCCTTGTAAACATCTCAAATATTCCTAGATATTTAGATATTGTTAGAAAAAAATCTACATGTTTGTTTACTATTATTCTGTCAAGAAAAACAAAACATCTAAATTCAAGTCACCAAAAATAAATCAAATGGATCAGACTCTGCACAGCTGAGAAGCCATGACTGACTCAGCTGTGGCCAACATGAGAAAAATGTAAACAGCTTTCAGGTAACCGGCAGACAGTGTTACCACAGAGCAGACAGCAGGAGACAGAGACGACAAGAGATACTGAGAGGAAAATAAAACATACTGGATCAGTGACATCAATGCAGCGTGGTTCATAACAGTGTACAGAGGAACGAGTAGTCAGCAAGCTGTTGGAAGATGCATTTAGCATGATATCTCTCTAGAGTTGTGTGAAAAACAAAGATTGCAGACATTGTAACGATGGTAAATATCAATAGAATGTAGAGCCTCTATTTTTTCCAGTAATGCTATCACCTGTGGCCGCTTGGAAAAATGTACGTCAATTCCATTTTTTTTACTTTTTTTTTTTCTGGTAAAGTGAACAAGAAATTAGTTTCACCGTTTTTGGCATTATAACTGGGTCACACAGCACAAAAGACATTTCTGAGTTCTCTCTCCTTCTAGCCATGGTTGTTCTGTTTCCATAGAGGTGCAGGACTTTATATTGTAGAGCAAAAATGAGCTCACAGTGACAAAAAATGTGACAGGAGTAGAAAACACCTTGCAAATGATTTGGGTTCAGATAAGTACAGCTGGTTCAATGCAAAAAATAAGTATTATTTTAATGTTTTTTTGTAAGCCAAGCAAGCTTATTTGTAACTCGCCAGCTCGCAAATTAATGCACTGGTCAGACAGCTAGTGAGTCAGTCTGGGGCCTGGAACCCGAGCCAGCAAAACTATCTATAGTTTATGGAAGTGGGAGGGCGACAGAACGCCGCTAAGAGACTATCACTTTACCCTGTCTCTCTCTCTCAACTCATTTAGGCCACAGTTTCTAGAGAGGAAGAGTGTTTTCAAAATTAGGAGTGTTTGAATGTACAGACGTTGGTGTGTGTGTGTGTGTGCGTGTGTGTGTGGCAGAGAGAGAGGACGTTGTGTGTGTGTGAATGTAAGCAGTGGAAAGTGAAAGAAGGGACACAGGTGTGTGCACGAGAAGACTAACAATGGCCTTAACTCGCCTCTGTCTTCTCCTCTTCCTCTTGCCTTTCTCTGCACTGGGACAACGCTACCGAACTCATCAACAACTTCAACAACAACCACAACAACGTCTCCATGGGAACCGTAATAGCTTCAGCCCCACCTGCCACTTAGGTGAAGAAGGGGAGCTGCTGTGTGACCGCTGTCAGCCGGGCTACACAGGACCTCGATGCGACAGGTAACACACAACCAGAACACATGACAAGTATGAG
The DNA here is from genome assembly GCF_000690725.1 of Stegastes partitus. Lineage (NCBI taxonomy): Eukaryota > Metazoa > Chordata > Actinopteri > Pomacentridae > Stegastes > Stegastes partitus. The sequence continues at coordinate 869,432 of NW_007577740.1, forward strand.
GAATGAAGCTTTTCATAACAAACACACGTATGCTTTAAACACCTGAAATCATTTCATTGTTAGAAATGAGCGTTCATGTCATTCAATTCAGTTTTTCCAATTTACCAAGTATGTTCCATGATCAAACTGTGGATTCATACTGAGCCAACTACATTATCTGAAATGTGCATAGATGTGTGAGAGCACTAAAGCTATTGTCATTGTTTTCATTCCCGAAAATGTCTAAATAAATCAGGCTTATAGCCAGCTGTTACCAAATGACAACGGAGACGGCTGCTCATTAGTTGTTTTCTGAGTACTATATGTCTCATTGTCCATCCCTCTTTCTGTCCATAGCACACTTTAAGTTGAGTGACATTTGTGTTCCATTAGCTGTGGGCTTCTTTACCAACTCAGGACTAATGAGAAGTCTTTCTCTCTGGATGCTAGTCTTGTTAAAACTTCAGGCTATGCTGTCATGTGATGACGCACACTGAGTAAATATAGTCTTTTCACCACCCAGGCTCACTGAAATACAACACATTCAGACTCTTTTGTATTGAACTGAAGCTGCACATAGCTGGAATTCTGACGTGTTATGAATAGTTTTCTGTATATTTTAGTTTTGAGGAAAACAGTGTCATAATTACTGTACCTTTTATTTATTTATTTATTTTTAAAGCTTTAAAAACTTTGTGCTCGTTTTTAAAGGATGGAATGGGTTTCATTAAGGCCTTACATGTAGGTCTTCACTGATATGTTTATCAGAGAAGACAATGTTGTCCACCAAATCCTCACCAGTTTCTAGTAAGCCGATCATTTACTACTGCTTTATTGGTAAATAATGAGTCAGGTTGTTTAAAAAGTCCGTTTGATAGGTGTGTGGCAAATATGAATTCTTGCCAACTGATATAATGTAGATGCTAATTCATTAAAGAGAGAGTTTCCTTCTCTGTGTTTGCCATTCAGTCTGAAATATCAAATATTGTTAATGATAGATCTATAAAGCCTAAACAATGTTAATATGGCAACATGCTCTACAACTTATAAATCACTTATTCAGAAGTGGTGTGTTTCTATCAAACTAATAGATTTATAGGCCTCATAGTAGAGGATACTGACTAGACTATAATCAGACTAGGTCTGGTGGGGGCCCACTAACACAAATCTGTGTGCTTCTGACCTACACTTTAAAATAAATATAGTGTATATGCGGTCAAGGCTGTCCCTTTTATAGGCTGCTTATTTGAGATGTTTGCTATTGATGGCAGTGTTACTGTTTATATGCTCGCATACACTGGACACTATGGCAACTGCTTTGACATGTTCATCTTAAAATCTTCTCTCATTGAAGAGAGAAGTGTTCCTTGGTGAAAATAGCAGATGGAAATGCTTTCATGGGCTGGTTACAGGTTAAAATTGTCTTATTCTACATTAGTGAATGGTATCTACATTAGACATTTTTTGTTATCGTAATTTAAATCTCCCACATTGTGAATATGGAGATGAAACATTGAGCTCCAGACATGTTTTCAGCTGCAGTTAGCTGGGTCTGTTATAATTGTTGCTGCTGGTGAACACGGGGCCTCAGCTCACTGCCCTGCATAGTCTGCATGCCTCGCCATGCTGTCCACAGCTGAACCTCTCTGTCTGCCTTTCAGTCTTTTTATAAAGCTCATTTGCCACAGGAGGGAAACTGACTCATTGTCATTTGATTGGTTGGCTGAAAAAGAGCAACAGTAAAGGTAGAAAGCAGATGGCAAAGATTTGGTGATAAGATATATTCATAATACATCACACACAAATGTAATCTGGTAGAAAACAAAAATTACCCGAAAGCATATTTAAGAACACAGTTTGGTTTTAAAGTAGCATCATTTTGGTAGACAGGACTGCTACTACACATGGACACAGCTCACATCACCACAACAACAGGACTGAACGAACCCTTCCTGATGCGGCTTTACAAAGAAAACTATTAGCTTTTTGATGCGAGGGGCAGGACATTATCATACAATCTCCACCTCTGGATTTACAAAGTTATTCAGATCATCAGCTCTACATAATGTTTTTCAAAGTATAATTTCAAGTATGAAAAAGCCATACTTCTAACCAGCTTGTGCTGATCCACTGAATTCTACACGGTTCTTGATGCGTTCCCAGTTTTTGCAGCACCTATAATCTAAAGTAATGCCACTGAAGGTAGCTGTTTGTTGACTTAGAGGTTAGATTGTGTAAAATTGGAGCAAATTAGTCCACAGTTATATATCTTTCCAATTTTGCACCATTCCAAAACATCACCAGGCACCTGTGAGTGTCTGTGCCTGTGTGTGTTTGTTTTAATCTCTACGTGCGTGTCCATTTATATATGTGCAGCTGAATATACAGGACACATCTGTGTGTACATTATCATGTTCACGTCTAAGTGCTGCTCTGATACCATATGGTGCCTCCAGTCAGAGAAACAGAGCAGCTCCTTCCTAAAGGGGAGAGAAAGAAAGAGAGCCGTATTGACTCCGAACACATCGGAGCTGATGCAATGTAAAATAATATTTTATTAGTAATGACAGTATTAAAGAGGTAATCAGCAGTTGGTGTTTCTTGCTCTATTAGTCTAATTGATACCTGCTATGCACTACCTGCCATTACACTTCATTATCTCCAGTGCTTTTGTTGTTGTTAGTGGTAATTAATTGTAATGTGCCAATTTGTCTGTGTTATGGGCTTTAACAAAATAAGCTACTCTATTCCTCCCATGCTAATAGACTATCCACTCACCGCTAAGTGATTCTGCTTTTCAATTTGCTGTCCATAAACAGCCATTTAGAATATAGCTGAAAGCTCTTTAATGCAGCTACTTAACAAATATGTCAGCTAAAACATTAAGTCACCAGCTGCTATTCAAGGTTTTCCAGTATGTTCAGATGTTATTTGTCTCGCAGATATGATTTTTCTGTTACATTTGTTTGAATTTAGGTGACTTAATGCAACTAGCTGATGATATGATGGATACAATGTTCCTTAATTGATCACAATTTATTCTAGAAAACAGGAGAATTATAATGAGGTTTACACTGAATGTTAATGTCACTTTATTTGTTGATATTAATGTTAACAACCTTGTAAATGACAGTAGCGCTGCATGAAGCCTCAGTGATGGGACACCTTGATGAAAAACTCTAATATTCATTCCTGAGGTTTAAAAAGAAAATCCCTTTGTAAGTCTGGCAGATGCTCAAAGTAAAACATTCAATAAGAACAAGAACAGCAGTGATGAAGTATTCAGGGAGAACATGTTACTTGTCAGCAAAGCATTGGTTCAGCATTACTACCAGCAGATGTATTGTCTGCTGTGGTTGTAGTTGTTGTTTTTAGTGCCTTACAAAAATAGAACACTTGGGGGAAACACTAAAGAGTGCAGTGTAATTTTCAAGAACTTTGAAAAACTGTCCATAGCCAGTGTCCAAGTACCAGTTATCAACATTTAAAGTTCTAAAGTTATCTGCATCATTTGTGTTGTGTGGGTGTGGTTTGATAGGATTCAGCGGACAGATGCAACAAGAGTACAACTGTCATCAGTCTTTAAACAGTCCACTGCACACCGGTGTGGACAGCACACCCAAATTAGCTTGGACAGAAATCCCTCGTGTGAAAGAAGCAACATGCTTTCATCTTTGACAGAATTGTTTGGCTCATGTAGGACTCTGTTGCTGAGAGTTAAGCGCTGATTACAAAAGTTGACTTTAAAATGCAAGTAAAGCTTTACTAGTTCGCTTCCACAGGTATAGCCAAGTATTTAGAATGTTCATGATTTCAATATTTAGAGTGAAGATCAGACAGAATGTAGAAGGGGCTGCTTTATGGGAAAGTTGTTCAACACAATGACTGAGTGCAGCAATGAAGCCCCTTTCAGACATGTGCTCGTTTCCATTAGTCTGACGACATCTGAACATTACGGCTTCATTGCCTGAAGGGACCAACTACTATTTTTGTTTCACTTTAAACAATCACAGGTGTGAACTGCAAGCAGTCAGCAAACAGTGTCTTTGGTGCTCTTCCAGGGGTTTTTGGACCATGATTGGTGCTAAAATATGTAAAAAAAAGTTTCCCTTTATCACTTCACGCAACATGAAGTGCATTGTTTGTGTAGATCACAAGAAACTTTTCTTACTCCCTTTGCCCTATAGTTTTACATCTATAACATACTGAAATGTCCATGGAAATTAAACTTAGCTCTGTATTCAGGTTAGATTAATAGGACTCACCCATAAGTAATGTGATCCAGGATTTGGCCAAGCGTTAACAAGGGATAATGTTTAGTTTGCTGTTCTTAGGAGTCTTTTCTTTGAATTTGTTATATATCTTCAGCTTCAGACAGCAGCAGGATCCATAGGAACATGTTAAAAGCAAAAGAACTGTACGCATTTATGCACATGGAACAATAGCAGTAACTTAATTAATGACTTAGCTTTGATATCTGCGATAAATCAGGAGATAAAGTTGACATGCAGATAAACAGGTCAGCCTCTGTTTGCTACTCTACTCTAGCCTTTTCTTGGACCACCATTCAAGGTTGATCATGTGCATCTGAGTCCAACAGTTTACAAAGGCGAGGAACATGCCATCATCTTTAAATTGGCTCAAAGTAGGCTCCCGCTGAAGCAGAAGTGTTTGTTAGTGTATTACTATGTATTATACTTCACTTGATGTACTGTCTAGTCTTGTATGACGTGGCCATGTAAGACGAACATGGCCCCATGTCTCTGTCAGCCACTGTGGTAGGTCTGTCTGAAAGAGACTGTGGAAGAAGAGTAACATAAAAGTGATCTATGTCTGAATGGTCGACTGCCATCACTTTACCAGACTAATGAAGCAGCAATGTTACATATGTAAGGGAGAAGCCCAGCCTGTCTTCCCATGGCACCAACTTCCCATTCATTATACTAAAAATAAGAGAGCATAACTTTAAGATCCAAACGCCTCTCTCTTTCTCTCTCTGTAACCCTGCACCAGTTAAGCTCACCGTCCATTTCCTGTACACTTGATGGTTTTGACCAGGTGTTAACCTCCTTAATATATCTCCTTCTGGCCCTCTGGACTCCAACTATAAATACCTTCACTTCCTCTTGACGACCCGAGTAACTACACACACTTACACAGGCTGTATAGAACGGAACAGTGAAGCGCTGAAGCCTTAAACAGTGAATTCATCTTGTAAATAAGGCTAAATACAAACACAAACACACGCTTTCTCTCCCTCTTCTCTCCTATCAAGACATGAGATTGCTGCCAGTACAATTCTCCACTTGACTAGAAGGATGTACTTGTGGTGCAACACACACCAACACAGCTGTACCCATGCAGACACACTTCAGCATCATGTGCACACACACACGCACACACAAAAGCTAATAAACCAGTTCTATTGAGTACCAAGGAGGGTCAGTGGTAATAATGGCTGGCTGCTCTTGACTCTTTCCCTCTCCCTGTCCTTTCTTTTCCCTCCTCTCTAAATTCAATTCTCTTTTCAATGTGAAGACCTTTCCCCCCTCTCCAGCTCTCTCTCTCTCTCCCTCTCTCACTTGTCCTCTGTCCTCTCTCCCTCCTTCCTTTTGCTTTCTCTCTGTCTCTCATCCTCTTTCATCTCAATTCCCTTTTCAGACTGTGGAACTTTATTTCAGCTTAGACCTGCTTTATTTGGTTTCAGTGGCTCTTGTCACGGCACAGCACTCTCAGGTTAATTTATTTTCCAGCATCTGGATATCCTCTTATTATTAATTAAATGAAACCGTCTGAGAAAGTAAAGAAAATAGAAATCCTGGAATGATTTGAAAGTTAACACATTTGTGCCTTCTTGTTGTCGCTCAGCGGTCCTTAAATATGCTAACACACGTACTTTCCACAGACACCACAGAGACATCAGTAATATTTTTCTACTGAAAGTCTTTTTAATTATTTGTATAACCTCTTAAAGACATGTATATTATTCTACATTATTTGTGTTATTGTTTGCAGGAGTAGCATTTAGACATTTGTTGCATGTGGTTTGCTAATATAGAAAGAAACAATCAATGGATTTCAACAGTCCTTGAACTAAAAATGAGTGAACTGTGGTCAGGAAACATACCAAATATTGACTTAAAATTGTGATCTGTCATCACTTTACTATACTGGTCTCATCAAAATTTCTCCAAAAATAACCCAGTTACACCAAATTCTGTAAAACTACAGAAAAGAATAAATAAAATGCTCCTCAATGCACACCTGTAGGGACTTGGGAAAATGTTGAACACGCTTCTTAATGCTTAAACAAACTCTTTTTTTTTCTTTTCCTAGATGATTTATGACATTTTACCTATGTCTTACTGCACAAAAGACATTTCTGAGTTCTGTCTGCTGCTAGTCGTGGTTGTGCTGTTTTCATAGATGTGCAGGAGCAAATTATCAAAATGGCCTGAAACTGTTTGGGGTTCAGAGGGTTAAGATATATAAATGTTGAGTAAAACCTAGACAGCTTGCTCTAAATAACCTGTTTTGAAACCAACTGCCTGAAGGCATTAAATCTCCATTTTATGAAATCTCTATCAGGGCTTATTTTTATAAACTTTGATTTCATTTCTGTCGATGCATGGTTTGGGTCTGCCCTCTAGCTCTTTGTGTGCATCATTGGATTAATGTCTGTCTCAGTGTGTATGTGATGGAACTGTGTGTTTAATATGAATTATACAACAAGTACCTTTCGCCAAGTAGTCTCACTGGTCACAAACATGCTGTATCGATGCTTATAATTCCAGTGGATTCAGCTGGATGAGCTTTATTGCTTGTTTATTTTGATATTGGTTGCCAGCTCTGGTGGGATCAGCCTTTGGTTAGTAGTCCTGTATCTGAAGATCAGTGAGTTTTGAAATATAAACACTGGAAGCTGACGTAAAAAAAAAAAAAAAGTAAACACACACGCACACAAAAAAAATTATAGTATTTATCTGCTTTTACCTGCTGAAATGTGAGAGTAATTTTCTGTAGTTGTTAGACACAAAGGAAAGAAGAGAAGGTGAAGCAATATGGGGTTTTCTTGCAGAGTGGAAAGCTGAGAGAAAATATATTTTCAAGTATCATTTTCTTTATAAAAGCAGAGCAAAACCACATTTTGAAGAGATGTTACTGCAGCATCTGCTCTTTCAATGGGAGAGAAGGAGAATTACAGGGTGACATCGCGTTGCTCCAACTAGAAAGCAAAAAGCTGGGATGGTGATCAGGTATTGAGGTATTTTAAAGCTCCTGTGTGTGGAGTAATACGATCTTTGACATTGTCCTGATGGCGTCAGTGTGTGTTTGTAGGAAAACGGAGACACAGTTTCTGCAGTCAATGTCAGCCCAGTCATTCTCAGGGAGACAGGTTAGTGTCTTTTTAATGCCACCACTAGGAATCGCCTACTGCAGCCTTGATGCAGCAGATTAACTGGCATGTTTGCCGCCTGTGTTGACATGACATATGTGCAATTTATGATGCCAAATATTAATTAGTAGAGCCTTCTAAATATTCCAAAATATCTTTTTTAAATTAACTGTTTACTTGTTCCCATAGTTGACCATGCTTACAGTCCCCGCAACATGAAACAGAATTATCATTCTGTCCACGTTTCCACTGCCTCCTAGATGTTCCAATGGATACTACGGCCAGCCCACTCTACCAGGGGGTTCCTGCCAGCCTTGTGATTGCCATGACAACCTGGACCTCTCCGTACCTGGCAGCTGCGATCCAATCACAGGCCAGTGTCTGCGGTGTCGCCAGGGTTATGGCGGCCTGGCTTGCAACAGCTGTGGTGAAGGTTACTACGGCGACGCCATCACAGCAAAGAACTGCCAACGTAAGTAATTAGACTAACAGCAAGAATTTATTTTTTAAAACTGTCCAACCAATAAGTTAATTTTTGCTCCATATATTTCAGATATTAGAAACACACACTCTTGCCAATCCAAAGCAGTCACTCATTTTTATGCCACAACCTTCTTTTTTGTGCTATACATGCTTTACTCAGTAGATGGTTGCAAGGGGCCTGGAGCGTGTCCCAGCTGACTTAGGGCAGATGGCAGAGTATATCCTGGACAGCTCACCAGTCCATCACAGGGCTGATACAGAGAGACAGACATGCACACTCACTCTCACACCTACACCGGACAATTCAGTCACCAATTAACCTCAGCATGTCTTGGTTGAGGGAGAAAATTTAGGCAGACACATGCAAACTCCACACACACAAAAGCTCCTGCCGTAGGGGTAATTAATGATATGAAAAGTATTGTTATGTGACTGGTGCAATAAGGCTGCAGGGTGGCGCAGTTGGTAGCACTGTTGCCTCGCAGCAAGAAGGTTGCCGGTTCGTGTCCCGGTGGGGGCACCGGAATCTTTCTGCATGGAGTTTGCATGTTCTACCCGTGCAGCATGGGTTCTCTCCGGGTTCTCCGGCTTCCTCCCACAAGTTGAGGTTAATTGGTGATTCTAAATTGTCCGTAGGTGTGAATGTGAGTGTGCTTGGTTGTCTGTCTCTAAGTGTAGCCCTGTGATAGACTGGCGACCTGTCCAGGGTGTCCCCTGCCTTCACCCTGAGTCGGCTGGGATAGACTCCAGCCCCCCCGCGACCCTAGTGAGGATTAAGCGGTGTATAGAAAATGGATGGATGGATGGTGCAATAAGCTAACTTCTGCTTAGTTGGCCAAAGTTACACTAGTTCGCTTTAAAGTCCAGTGGAATGGTATGATCAGAATGACAGGTTTTGGTATTGCTGCCGAACTGTAAAAGTTTAATTAGACGACAAATCAGACTTTTATCTCAACATCCTGACTTTACATCCCATGTTTCTAAGATTTTAAACAGGGATTACTTTGGTGACTCCAAGTGTTGGTGTCAGAAAAAGACTCCCATCCCCAACAACCGACCCCTGGACACTGACTATAAAATGGGTTTAACAACATGATTAGAGCAGTTTGTCTTGATATTGTCAACACACAGTGTGTCACCAGAAGAACCTGTAATCAGAAAAAAGGCCACATTGGGACTTCAAGAGAGACAATATCGTTTGTTTTTCAGTGAATTATTATTATAAAGACATTATTCGTATCATTATTATAAAGGAAGCCTGGAGTCCTGCTTGTGTGTCTCAGCAGGGGGTTTGCACTGAAGAGCACTGTTTCCCTATGAAACCTAGTTTTTGCTAAATGATACCTTTAAACATTGAGTAGATAGTGCACCATCTGGAGTGTGTGTGTGTGTGTGTGTGTGTGTGTGTGTGTGTGTGTATGTGTGTGTGTGCGCGCATCGACAAGCAGCTGTGCTAGTAGGAGGTGTGATGTCGGAGCAGCCCACTGACTGCCAGCTGTGTTCAAGAGTGAGAACAAAAACTATACCTGTAAAGAGAGAGACTGGGAGGCAGAGGAAGAGAGAGATGGCAGGGAATACAGACGTACAGATGGCACTTGTTTGTGAAAATCTTCATTTAAACCTGTGCTGTTGACAAAAAAACAGTGGCGCAGGCACTAATGCGGGCGGAAAGACGGATTAACAGACAGACACCTGACGCTGAGCGATAGACAGGCAGACAGATAAAACTGTCAGAGCAGCACAAAAGCAGGTAGACAGGCTGACAGAGGGTATTAATGTGTATTTGATAGTTCATTGTTCTGTAGTTGTTTCCCCTCTCCACCCAGCTAAATGGTTATTGATTAATCAGCCTGATCTATTGCTCTCCTACAGTGCTGATCGGCTGCTTGTGTCTGGGAGATGGAGAGCTGTTATTGATCCTGTACGAATGACAAAAGACCACCAAGAATTATTAAAACACTACAACTCTCTCTCTCCTGCTCTGTGCTTCTGTCAGTCTGTGTCTCTCTCTCCGTCTGCCTCCCTCTCCCTAGCGTTCCCAGTCTTAATGAATTTTATTGAGTGGATCAGAAGAGTTCAGGCCGAGTCCATTTGTGCACTATTAGACTGTAAAAATCCTTTACTTTTTTCTTTTGATGTCAGAGTTCCCATCTGCGGCCATTTTTGCTGCAGCCATTTTGTATCTCCCCCTAATAGTGGTTCAGTTTAATTCCGCTTCACAATGGAAAATGGTTTGATTTTGCAAGAAAACTTGACCACAAAGCAATTTGTCTGAGGAATAAATTCAAGAAAATGAACTCCTCTGACCATTTCTCACACGGAGAAAAGTCGTTGGGAAGTTGTTGAGCAGATATGTGAATTGCTCTGTCGCACATTTGTCCAATCACTGGAACAAAGTGGATATGTAGTAATTCAATAATGTAATTATGCTTCCTGTGTGGCTGACACTTAATGAATGCTTCATAGATGATTCCAACAGTTGATCAATAAACTCTTTGGGGCTCTTTGGGGAAACGCTCAACTCTAATTCTACTACTCTTAAAAGCCTGTCGATTGCAGAGGTTCTAAAACTTTTCATCGGGCTAATGGGCCCAAAGCAGAAATGAGGTAAAATTAAAAACCTTTTTTAAAAAAGCAAGATCTTTGAACCAGATTACACTGTGTTATAACCAGCCGAAGCCACAATCAGAGCTTGAGTTTGATGAGTCAGAAACAATAACAACCTGAATTTTTACCACGTGTACAAGTCAGTGATTTTCTTTTGATGTATATTAGATTGCAATAGCAAACACAATGTATTATAGTGTGTATGATTAACAGTGATCATAAGTACTGTTTTTTGTTGTTGTCAGATAACATGCAATGATCATTTTATTATTTACACATCATATACATACAGCTGCACTTTCAAAAGGAAGTGAGAAATTTTTCTCTTAACACTTTCCTTTCAGATGACTTCAGTCAAACTGCTTAACCCTGGATCCCACCACTTGAGCCGACCAGTGGGCAGTCATGTGTTTAAAGTAGTGCTTGAGCAGGGCTGCTCACACACAACTCACACACCTGAGTTTATAACCCTTTAAAATGACTTGTAAGGTGTTTTGCTGTAGAGCGTTGGTAACAGAAGCAATAAAATGCAATACAAGTAGTGCAGTTTTATTTTAGAAATCAAGTACATTCCAAGTACAACCATGACATTGGTTTTGCAGATTAAGCATCTAAACATCCAAATGAGGTGCAGGCGGCTAGCGGGCAATGTGACGTGAGGTGTTTCACATATCACTGTGTCCACAGAGGCATTTTACATGCACAGAAATGTGCTGTTTCTGAACATTGCCTGCTTGATAGTTGTGGACTAGCAGGCCACTAGGTGGTCACATGACAGCCGCTTTACCTTCGAGGTGTCGAACCAACAAGTCACAAACTTTGGGTTTTATTACGAAAACCATTCAGCAAAAAGTATATCTGAAAAAAAATGCATTGAGAAATAAACTATGCAGTTGCTGAATCTGTCCTCATTGTAGTTCAACAACGACTAGTTTTGTGAGGAATCAGATCTCCGCTCCCTGTGCCAAATTTGCATAAAGTTGAATTCAAGTCCACTTTATGCAAATGAGCTCGCAGACAACATTGCTAGAAATGTCCAGAACACGACACGAGGCATTTCACATACACAATGAATACAAAGCAAGAAACTGACGGATCCTGTGTACCATCGGTTTCAACGCGCCTCAGCACCTGCATGCATCTCATTTGTATAACAAGCTTAGACCTCACCTTTATGCAAATAAGGCTTGTCAAGCAGAGGTCCGACACCTCGCGAAACTTTGGTAAAACCTCTTAACTAGCCGTGGTTAAACTAAACTGAGGACAGGTTTAGCAACTGCATAGCTTATTTCTCACCTTGTTTTCAGAAATATTTTTCATAATTCTGTTTCGTAATAAAAAAAGAAAGTTTGTGGCCAAGCCGCCATGTTGGTCTGACACCTCTACAGGACTGGCTTCTGTGTCTACGATCTGGTAGAGAGTGGAAGAATGAGCCGAGCTCTAATGGGTCTAGGTGATTGTACACAGGTGAGCCGATCCCTGCAATAATCACTCACATACCACACATACAACCAGAATGATGAGAGAGACAGGGAGAGAGAGAGAGAGACAGGGAGGGAGAGAGAGAGACAGGGAGAGAGAGAGAGAGAGAGAGAGAGATGGGGGCTACGCTGAGGCTGACATCTTGAAACCATGGCTACCGTGTTTAAAAGTGGACACTCACCAAAGATAGCAAAGACAGTGTAATGCAAGATGCTCAATGAGCAAAGGCTTATTTTATCAGTAGCCCGAGGCCTTACCCACTAAACCTCCACTACCCCCCTTACATGTGGTCAACATTGTGAAAGGGTCCATTTTAAGCCAATGCATGATACATTTTACCTGGCCAAATAGCTTTTGGCCTTAGCCTAAAAAAGGCATACAAAAAAAGCATATGATAATGAAAAGTAAACACCTGATGACAATGAAACTTCGGAATAATAGTCTCACACAGTATGCTCTCCTCCAGGTAGCTTCCTCCTCCTGATATCTACTTTTTCAAAGCAATTCTTACAGCATCACAGTCTTACCTCTCAGTACGTTTCTTTCAAATATAAAAGGGAATGCGGATTAGTTGGATAGGAATGTGAGACAGCGTTGTTCTACGATACGAATCATTGTGCATGATTGCAGAGAGCATGTTGTCTCTGCTGTGACACCACAGAGAAGGCTACTGATCAGCTGATCTGTCCTGGGCTATTATCACATCGGATATTCAGCACTTCTCTGATAACCAATATTAGGGATTCTAAGCTGATTCTAATTACAAATAATTAGTAAATACAAAAAAAAAAAAAAAGCGCTACTTTGGTTCTTATGTAGCTGCCTCTGTGTGTCTGTCTCCTACTCTGTGGTCTCAAGTAATTTCCCACTCACAGCACTATCAGACTGCTTAATATAAGGTAAGATAAGATAGAACTTTATTTATCTTGAAGGAAACCAGCTGTAGTGGCCAGGAATTTATTTCCAGATCAACTGCTCAGAGGAAAACACCACCAAAACCTTGCATTTCAGCAGTATTAGCTAATAAAAAGGAAGGAATTTGAAGGATAGCAGATGTATAACATAAAAGCAAAAAAACATTTCAACAAAGAATAGTGTTAGAGTTTGTATTATTCCACATTTTTTGAAAAGATTGTTTTTCCTGCCATGGTGTATCTGTTCCAAACACGAATTATTATTATTAATCACTTTGATTGTATCGGCCCTGGATAAACCATTTTGATCTTTGGCTGCTGCTTCTAAAAGTGCCAAAGGGCTCCTTGACACTGTACAAAGATAGGAGAATGGTGGGGAAATGTTTTGTGGACTGAAGAAACTATGGCTGAATTGTATGGGAAGAAGAGATGGCACTCTGTGTGGTGACTAAACAATAACTACTCCTATAGTTTGTTGATCTGACAGATTGCTGATTGCTGTGTAACAGAATATAATGTATTTTTTCAACATTTCCAGTTGAAAAAAATATCTTCCTTGCGAGTGCCAGCACTGAAAATACAAACATAAAGTAACATTTTATCCCACAACCAGGCTTGCATTGTAGCGAGTGACAGAACAGAGTCCAGATGGTCCCCAAAGGGTGAAGCTAGGGGGGTGAAAGACTGTGTGAGAGGGAGATGTGTGAAACGGAGAGAGCAGTATATGTGCATGTTTTCTTTCTTTAAAAAAAAAAAAAAAAAAAGTTTAATCAGGCGTGTATGTGTACATCTGCACGTATGTAGCTGAGTAGGCGTGTATGTTTGGGTGGCATGCGTGCCTTTCTGCATATGTATGTAAAGCAGAAATCAATGTATGTTATGTGCCTTATGTGTCTTTCTGCCTGTCTCAGTGTTTCTCTGTGTATGTGAGAGCGTGTGTTCGTGTGTGGACATCTGTTGTACCCCGCTCTCTCTCTCTCTCTCTCACTTTACCATCCTACAATCAGGTCTGTCCTTCTGTCTCTTTTACTTCTAAGAGGAGAGAATGGCAGGAGGTAAAACAGACTACGACTACCCACATGTGTGATATCGAGTGTGCTACTAATTTCTTGAGAAAGTGTATGCGTTTTTATTATTTTTTTTGTGTCTTTGTGTGTATGCATGTGTGCTTCTGACAGCCCATCCACCAGATGGAAGCTGTGATGTTCAAGCTTTTAATTGTATATCTAAGGGGTTGACTGGCGTGTGTGGGTGTGTCTTTTTTTTCCTCAGTGGGGATTTAAGCACCAAAGTTTAAATAAAGCTGAAGTCATACAAAGTATCATAATTAGATCTACTATGGGGGAATACTTTTTGGCATTTCCGTGACTAATCCATTCGGAGAGCATAAAAACCTACATATATGTGACAAAGACCATGAACTGAGTGCTATGTGACACTGTTCAGCGCCAGAGAAATGAGGCAGTGTCGTGCCAAAAAGTCATCTTCTGCCAGAGACTGATTTGTTTAAGCTGTATTTTTCTATATGTATGCAGCTGCTATTATGGAACAGCTGTCACAAAGTGCAAAACCAAATTGCAAATTGTAATAGCAAAGATACGTCTTTAATGGTTCTAGTAGCCAAAAATTTGTAACCAAAGAAGTCTCTTTGGTTTATAACATTATCAGGCAATTATTTATGCTATAGTGTTGTTTCTGATGTTGAGGCAACATATGTTTGCCACGTCTAATGTCCTTTAGACATTTGAAAACCAGACTACGATGGTTTATTGGTGGGCTTAGAATAGAAAGATCTCTTTTGCAACTATCTTAAGGACTATAATCTTTAAAAGATAACCTTCATGAATATAGCCAAATCTTTTTCATACATTAATAACACTTCACCCTCAAGGCAGAAACTGCAGTCCGTCTTTGGCAAGTGGAGAACTGCTTTATATGAAGTCAGTTGGCCCTCAAAACATGTTTATGTTAGTAGAAGCAACTGGATTGATTATTGTCCAAGGCACAAAGCAGGTGAAACAATGCAGTGACATAAGCATGATTACACAACAAGTCATTTCTTTTTGACTCTTTGAGCTTATTCTTATGGTTTCACTGCCATTACAGTAGGAGATAATCTGCCCTGAATTCAAGGAAAGCTTTAAAGAAGACTGCTTTGTTAACTGTTTTAACTCAGTTAGATCTAAGCAGTGCTTTGTTCATTGCTCTTCATTACAGAGGATGCACTGTCCACCTGTTGTCTTTGCACTCCGAGGGACCCCAAGTTGTAGAACATACATGTATAACAGTTAAAAGACATGTAAAAAGTCTTGTTTCTTCTCCAAAGATCATGCATTTGTAAATGAAATGGTTTCTGTGCATACCTACATGTGTTGTTCTCAGCTTTTTAAGTTGAGGCTGACTGCTTCAGCTGAACACTACTTCCTTATAACAACTGCATTTACTCAGAGCAACTGTTTAACTCAGTTTACAGTTTGCTTTCAGTGCATCAAGAAAACAAAGGGTTTTCTTTAGAATACATGGATAATCAAGGCACAGTGCTTTGTTTTAACTCTAAGGAACAGTTGCGTGTGCTTAACATGTAGTGTGCCTTGAATGTAGGAGGAATCTCCCTTCTTTGCTCTGGTGTTTTTCCTATCCATCCATCATGAGCGCTGCATCTTGAATCACTCCCGGGCTCAAGTTGTGTTTCCTCTTTTGCATTGTGCGCTCTTCATTTTTGCACTCTGGGGGGCCCAAATAGCAGCAGATGTAACTGTTTGAAAATTTAAGTCTTATTCCTGCTTCCAGAATGTCATGTTATGTGTAGTATAGTTAGAGCAGCATGTTATCAGTGAATTCTTCAGACCTACAGCAAATGTATTGTTGCCAGCGCTGAGTCAAACTGTAATTGATGATGAGCTTTATTTATTGCTGGTGATTGTGGGATGATCTAAATATCGGGCTCAGAAGCTGTTTTATGTAAAAAAACAAAAAAACACAGACTGGCAAAATCATCTATTGAGGTAATAGAAGATTTTCTCTAAAGTACAGTGAGGAGGATATTAAAGCGGATATCGGCAGCTAATCCTAAAGAAGACCTCTAGCACAATCAGAGCTCTCATCCAAGCCACTGCAGTGTAAAGTAAACACAGTCACAGCTTGTGTTATTGTAAAATATGCTGGTTCTCAACCTCACCTCTCCTCTTTTGCAGCCTGCCAGTGCCATACTAATGGCTCTGTGTCCGAGGACTGTAACAAGGAGACTGGGCAGTGTGCGTGCAGGGAAAATGTGGTTGGACGACAGTGTGACGAGTGCATGGTAAGTTTTCTGACAGATGCCTGTCATATTTGCTCATATGTGTCGATGGATTCTTGGATTATTTATTGTCCACAGGTGGCTCTACTTCTACCATTCTTCTGTTGTATTATTTTCATATGCTTTGTTTTGTTCTGCAACATTGGATATATGTGAGTTTACCCATGTTTGAACCCCAATCATGTCTGTGACGATATGTTCTTATTTGTATTTCATTTTGTCTTTCTGATCACTTCACATCAAACAACAGCAGTTACTTTGAATGATATCGGATATTGTTATCAATTTTAGTGACAAGAATAATTTTTTGCATAATTTTACATAAGTTGGGGCATCTATGTTTCACCTTGACTCTTTATTTAAAATAGTGTGTTTAACCTAATCAAAAAAGTTCATCTCCTGCAATTTAGATATTGCACTTCTCCATCCTGTGATTTTGATGATATTTCATGAATTGTTCAGTCCAACTTGTAACTCATTGTTGTTCTGCAACGATCAACTTGCTAACTCTGTTATTATTTCAGCCCCATAACAGGATCAGCCACACATGCATTGCTTTGGCAGGGCAACTGGGTTGTAGTGTTAAACCAATACTTCACACAAAATGATGTCTTGTGTAATTATAATGTTGGTTTAAAAAGGCCACTGTTTTCCTGTTTAATTCCTGCTGTGCATTTTTTGACTCTTTTATTGAAGTAATTCCAACAACAATACAAATGTAACGATAACAAATGACTTTTGTTTGTTTTTGTTATTTTCTTATTGTAACCGAAGTTTGTTGATCTGCATTGTGATTGGTCCAGCCTAACTGCTGGTGGGATGCTGAGCATCAGGAGTGTATGCCCTGTCGCTGCAGCCCTTACGGATCCATTTCTCGGCGCTGTGATATTGAGGGCCGCTGCATCTGTCGGCCCGGCTTTGTGGGCCGACGCTGTGACCTGCGGCGCCTGGGTTATGAAAGGCGGGAAACACGGCGGCCTGTGGAGCGCGTCCCCATGGAAGCTGTGCAGCAGAGATGGGGGGGCAGTTCCCGCACGGGGGGTTGTCCCAGGGGCGCGTACAGGCCTAAGACGGGGGTAACACACTGCATGTGGATGACAGTGGTGTGTTTTAGGTAGCATGGCTGTGTTTCTATTTCATTAGTGTGCAAAGATGTGCACATGCAGAAATGTGTCGCAGACTCTGTCCAAGACACGTTTAAGACACATTTCAATTGTGTAGTGAACATCACAATGCTTGTTCTTGTGGAGGTCATGGTTTCAAGGCCTCACTTTTTGAAACATTGCATGGAAAGTGTGGTGTGTATCACATGAGCTGCATATAGGAGCTCTCCTGTGTTTTTCTCTGAAAGCCATTTTGAAGGTTTTGCTGAATGTCAGCAGTAATGCAAGGTCCAGAGTGCATCATGTGGGGAAACATGTACATAATTAGAGACCTGTAACACATAAAAAGCTTTGTGCTGATGAGACATCATCCAAAAATGTCACATGAAGGTAACTCAAGATGTTTGTTGTTGCTGAAAATTGGTGTTGTAAATGTCAATAGTTTCTGGCAAATTGTGATGTTCATGATTTTAGGTACAAACATTCTGCATTGAAGATACTAAATTGTACGTGATTTTGTTTTAATTTTCTGACAACTTTTTGGAGTGTGTGCATCTTGTCTAACCCACCTTCTTTGCGTATTTTGACTTTCACTTATTGACTCCTCTGCCCTGGTGTTTCTCCAGACTCAGACTCACGGCCTTGCCACAGGTGGAGTGTGCGTCCCTTGTCACTGCAACTCGTTTGGCTCCAAGTCGTTCGACTGTGATGAAACTGGTCAGTGTCGCTGTCAGCCGGGTGTCACTGGACCCAAATGCGACCGCTGCTCGCGAGGATTCTTCAATTTCCAGGAGGGTGGCTGCACACGTAAGCAGAGATCTTTCAGCCTTTAGCTGCCTGACAAAAATCCAACCATGTAGATTGGTCCCGTTCGTATTTGCGCTGAAAGTAGTGTCAGCACTCTCAAGATGCTGTTCTTATTAAACTGCTGCTCTGTTCTTCTTTTTTAATTTAAAGTTTACACAAATTGTCTGACATAGAGAAATTGGATTTGTAGAACTTGCTCGTCATTTCAAAATACATGTGCATCCCTTCAAATCATTGTGCTAGTTTTATAATTGTTGTGAAGTAAATTATTTTTGTGCCCATAAGCAGGACATTTCAAACACGCTGCAAAAGCAAACTATGCAAGCTGTAGTTTAAAAGTTCTGAATGCTAGCCACTGGCCTCTTCTGTTCTGCTGCGTACTGTGTGCATTTCCTTTGTTTCACTTTCACATGAACTTGCAAAAAGTATAAATACCTCGATCATTGAGATTTTGTCATGTATTGTAGATAGGTGAGCAATCCCCCCAGGCAAAAGCTGCAGCTACATCAAATACAACACATATCTGTACATGTAGATACACAATGAAAGGAATGCATGGAAGAAAGGAGGGGGGAAGGAAGGAAGCAATGAGAATCACATTTTAAAATTAGACCTAGTATCTGCACGACAGGGTAAAGATGAAAAGTTGCCAAGAGAAACTAGCTGCAGACTGATATGAATGTCTTTGAAGATTGAACACATAGAATTAGAATGACATGAGCACTAAATAATGAAGTTAAATGATTTTTTATGGATCTTGGCTGGTAAATAAGTAAAACAGCTAATAAATACTGTATTTCAAGTTATTAAAATAGATTGTTTAACAGAATCAAATCCAGTTTTTTCAAATGTATTGGTAAATCTATTTTAGCACAAGTCTTATCAATAAATCTTTGATAGAAAGACAAAGGACAGAAGATGTAGGACACAATGTGTTTGCTTGTGTGTTTGTCTGTTTGCATTTGTGCAAATTACTGTTGGATTCATAAGTGTCTGGGCAGTGACACAATTTTAGTAATTTTGCGTCTGTACCCCAGCACATTGGTGGTGGTAGTCAAGATGTGACTGAAGTGCAAACTGTCTGCTTCAATTCAAGAGGTTTAACAAAACCGTTACAATAACTGTTTAGGTAGTAATTGGACATTTGAGCAATGAACAGTTTCATGTCCAGGTGTGGCCTCTTTCATCTGTATTTCATGACTAATTCAGGAGAAAAAAAGGTCTGGAGTTGATGCCAAGTGTTAGAAATTGATAGCTGGTCATGGGAAGTCTCAATAAGCTGTCCAAAGACGTGTCCATGCATATGAAGGACGCCATCGTTAGGCTGTCCAAAACTAAACAGGCCTATCAGAGAGAGAGCAGAAACTATAGAAATGTCCCAAACAGCAATTTGATGTATTCCTTAAAAGAAGAAATGCACTGGTGAGCTCAGGAATACGAAAGGGCCTGGAAGACCACAGAAGACTCGTGGATGATTGCAGAGTTCTTTCCTCTGTGAAGAAAAAAACATTCCCAAGGTTTAGTGAAATCAAACACATTCAAGTGTGTCTTTGTCAAAGTCCACAATGAACTGACACCTTCATGAATGTAAATACATAAGGTGTACCTCAAGATACAAACCACTGGTAACACTCAGGAAGGAATGAAAAGGACTCATGATCTAAAGCAGACCACAACATCTGTCAAACATGGCGAAGTGTTGGGGCAAGCACATGTATGACTGCCATTGGAACCGGGTGGCTGGTGTTCATTGATGATGTGGCTGCTGATAGATGTAGAAGGATGGATTGTGAAGCAGGGGGATATACAGTATTGTTCAGATTGAGTCAAATTCTGCAAACTTACAGGATGGCACACTCTAACTCCCACAGTACAGACGAAGAATGATCCGAAACATACTGGGAAAGAAACCCTTAACGCAAAGAAAGAGAGTGTAGTTAAAAGGCCTGTCTGTCATCTGACCATAGCCCATCTGTGTTGTTGTTCACTCACTGAAAGCAAAACTGAAGGCAGAAGGACTCACAAACAGGAGCGACTGAGGGCGACTACAGTAAAGATCTGGCAAAGCATCTCAAAGGAGGAAATCTCAGCATTATTATCTGTGTGTTCCGGACTTCAGCCAGTTATTGACTGCACAGGATTTTTAAACAAGTATTAAAAACAATCCTTATATTTAGTTTGTTAATATGTCGAATTACATTTGAGCATGTAAAAATGGAAGGATTGTAAAAAAAAAAAAAAAAAAAAAAAAAGGCTGAATTCCTAAACTGTTAATGCAGTATTTTTGTTAAACATTTTGATTTAAAGCTGAAAGTCTGCACTTCAGTCACATCTCGTTTGCTTCATTTCAAACCCAAAAGAGACATAGTTATGAAACTTGTGTCACTGGCCAAATACTTATGGCACAGACTGAATGTACAGTAGGGCATTGTTCATTTAGTTTTAGAGTTCTATTTATTAACATTATCTTAGAACAGTAGTGTCTATACATCCAACCCATAATAAGAACTATATGTAGAATTTTGAGGGTACACTGAAAGCCCATCGTCTTCTTGTAGCAGTGATTCAAGGTTAAATCATTTGGGATTTAAGACCAAGCACAGGTCTGTTTTTACACCTCAAATTAAAGGTCAAGGTTGGCCTAAATTGTAAAGTAGTGATTTAATCTTGTGACATGCTGGAATTGGATTGGATGTGTGGAGGTGGAATTATTCTTGCAAATGTAGTGTAAAATGTGTGCAACCAAAAAAGTAGAACAGTTTTTGCAAAAGTGGAATGTGCTGGACTATGTAGGTTTTGTTTGATATTTTTTATTCAAATGGTAGTACTGTGGGGCCCAAATACGAATGAATAGTCTCTTAAATCTTCATTACCATGTATTAAACTGAAAAAATCTAATTGTCAGTACTTTCACTGTTGTGGTAAGATGAGCTGTGCTGCCTTAGAACACATTCACTTGATTTTTAAATGTGTGTTCCACACAGGAGTCTTCTTTTTTTTTTTTTTTAAATAATGGAATATGTTCAAATTATTAAATCTTATGCCCTAAAAACATGGCAAGCCAGGCAAAGTGTTTCAAACTTTGTGCTACTCAAAATGAGGATTTAGCATCCACACACCCCAGGAACAGCTATTAATAACTTTTTCCCACAATGCCTCTTATGCAATATATTATTGAAGCCAAACACTTTCAACAGCCAAGAACAACAGCAAAAAGTTTGCCAGAAAACTCAATCATAGAGCAGAAATACAAGATTGGAGTGGGAATTATTTCCTTTGATCCATCTTAGGATGGCCACCACAGTGCAGCGGTCAGGGTGCAGGAATATGCTGCTCGTGTTTCATGTTCCAGGAACTGACTCTGGAATACAAACATGATTCACAGCGTGTGTGGTTTCTGAAAATCAAATGACTGAACGTTCCCGTTACCAGCACATACAACATAAGTCATTACCAAACTGAATCATTTTATGATTAATCCAATTTAAATTTTAACAAAATAACGACCTTCTGTAAAGCTGAGTTCATATTGCATGACCTGAAACATTTCCACTCAACATGTACACGGATGATTGTGTAAGTTCATTTGGAGATTGAGGACTGTGGCGGATTTGGTCTCTTACTATAAATCTTCATACAGGAAGTCAAATAATTACGCTTTAACATTCCTCAAACTGAACCTACTTTATTGAAACATCTTCCTGCAGGAAGGCTCTCTCTATGTTACACTTTCCTCCTTTTTGGAGGATTTAAATTATGTTTAGATGAATCTAAAAAGGTTTTTGTTTCACAAATTCAGTCTAGCAAGAAGCACCGTGTTTCCAGATTGTTTGAGCCTGGGTTTAAGTAAAATCAACATGTGGTTAGGTCACAAGGTCGCTGTTCTCAGTCCCAGACACACTGTGTCTGCTTCAGTATGGAATTTACTGTCCACATGTCATGTTGTGACAAACTGTGTCATTGTCGAGAAGATGTAAGCTACTGAAAAGAACTAAAACACTGTTTACAGGTGATAACCAGGCAGTCCTTTTCAACATTTAATCAAAAACCGTTTAAAATGCTTCTCAGTTGTACATTCTTTGATTTAAATCCCCTTTAACTCCCTCCCTCTCTTGCAGCCTGTCAGTGCAGTCATGTGGGGAACAACTGTGATGCCAACACCGGACAGTGTATCTGTCCTCCAAACACCATTGGTGAGAGGTGTGACCGCTGTGCTCCCAACCACTGGGGCCATGATATCGTAACTGGATGCAAGGTACGCTGAGAATGTATTTCCAAAGAACAGTCACTAGTATTTGTGCAACCTACTTGGGTAGCATGGGGAGTGTGTTAGCAAACACTGGACAAGGAGAGGTGATTTTAAAAAAATTGCAAATATAATGAGAGATTAACGACTGATCAACTTGCCACCTGGATAGTTGTTTTACTGTGAAATTATCTTCCTGAGTAAATAACTAAATAATAATACTATTAATCATTGTAGTCTATTTTTGTGACTTGTATACTTTTCTGCACAATAACCTGCCATATAAGTCATATTTTGTGTTCAACATAGCCCTGTAAAGTTCAAAGTAGCAGTGAATATGATAAAATAAAAACATGTATGGTATTACCCTTTTGTTCTTCACACACATCATACAGTGTACAGCAGTGGGGAGTACACCTCTGTGAAATAGCTCCTAAACGTCAAATGATTCAACAGCGTATCACCTCTCAATGAATACGTACAGGCTCCAAAGTGGAAACAACAAAAAACAACAAATACACATGTGATCTCTGACTTACAAGTTGGAAAACCTGTGATCACTGAAACTAAATTTCATACGTCATGCATCTTAACTGCATGAAAATGTTAATGAAAAAAAAAACAATCTCGGTTTTGGACCTATGGACTGTGTCATTCTGAATGTCTGCATCCTGACATGATCAATCAACAACTGCCAGAGGAACTGAAAAGTTTAATTGTGACGCTTCACAAAGATAGGAAAGGATACAGGGATGTCAGTGACCAACTAGAAATCTGCTGAACACACAGCTGCAGCAGTAATCAGGAGGTATCCAACGACACATAGTACCACTAATCAGAGCTGCAGTGGTCGTCTTCCTAAAAGGACGTCACAGACAGTGCCCAGCTTCCACATCTAGCTCTGACAAACAGATGGGCAAGGGCTTCAGAGCGCACACAGGGTTATCCATAGAAATCAGAGTTTCTGTTACTACTCAGCCTCTATAGATGGCATCCAGGAAAGAAACATTTGCTTACTCATCAAAAAACTGCAAAATTAAACTTTACTCAAGAACTTGAAAAGAAGCCTGATGAATATTGAGATCACAAGCTTTGGTCAGATGACACCAAGATACATTTGTTTTGCCTGATCAGGACTACCACAGTGAATGCATAGTCCCAACACTGAAGCACGGCCATGGGAATGTGATGATACGAGGCTGCATAAGTGCAAAAGCTGTTGGGGAGATGGCATTGATAGATGACACCATGGATGTCTTTGGATATGCCAGAATACTGGCTGACAGTCTGCAGAAGCTTGGCAGAATGGGAATATTCCAGCATAATAACAATTTAAAGCACACTGCCACAATCACACACGTTTCTAAAGTAGAAAAAAGTGATAGCTATGGCCTGTCCAAGTATGCTGTCCGAGTTTAATCCACCTTTGGTGTATTTTAAGGAAAAGATAGAACTACACAACCCCTCCATCAAAGACCAGCTGAAAAAAATCATCTCTGAAGAACAAAAGAAGAACTGTGTACAACACTGCTATCCTCCATGCTGAGGTCGATTGAGCCGGTAATTAAAAATAAAAGTAGACATATGCAGGAAAAAATAAAAGGTTTCAATCTCAGTAATGAACGACTACAGTGAGCCTGCATTTTTAATATATTAAGTCTAAACTATTTTAATAACTTTTACATTAAAACAAATACCCTGCTGTTCAACATAGAAATAATGCAATAAAGAGTGATATTGCACAGGGGTGTACTCACTTCTGTTCCATACTGTAGGTCTCATTCTAATTTTGCCTAAATATTTCCCCCTCTGCTTCTTCTTCTTTCTTGCCATACTTCTTGTCTTTTTAATTCTTTTTCATCTGTTCTCACTTTCTTACATCCCTCCCTCCAGTCAGCTCTCCATGCCTTCTGCTCTCTGTATTCTGTTCCCTAAGTATCACTGTGCTTCTTTACTGTCTTTCTCTAGTCCTTCAACTTATCAAATTTCCATCTGTGATTCCATCCTTTCCATTTCCTCTGCTTCTGTTTCACCACGGCACTGTGGAAAATGATTGAAAAGAAATTGTTCTGCGTTAAAACTGTCTCATCAAAGGGCAACATGGCAAGCACAACAGTTGCCTATTAAAATAGACTATTAGCATTCATAGCCTTGATCACTGAAGTAGTGTAAGTCTCCATTAAGTTTACTAACAGATTAATCCAGAAGAGTGCATCAGACGATCAAAGAGGGATGAGACAGGAAAAAAGTGCCAAAGTGAAACACAGCAAAGCAGAGTATAAGAAAGTACAAAGAAAGTACAACAAGCAAATAGTAAGCTGGAAATGAGCAAAATCGTTTTACACAGCAAGGTCTTAAGTGTGCAGCGCTTAATTAATTAAAGATTAGTAGAAGCAAAGCACAATAATATCTGATGACAAGCTATAACAGCTACAACATCAACACATAAAATATGACTGAAAACCAGTTCATTCACTGTTATGTTGTAAGACTTGTGTCAAGAGTTTAAAAATGACCTGCGTCAACACTTTTAATTCAGCACTGAATCTCTCACTGTGATTCAACCACAACTGTTCTCATTTCAACTGAGCTGCTAAGCTCATGATTATGGTTATATTTTTGCATCTTTTGCCGCAGAGCACACATAATACACATCTGTTTTTATTGTGTTTTCATTTTTGATTGAGACATTTGTCCATTGTAATAGCACACAATGATGTTCACTAATTGTTTTCAGTTCGAACTCAATGCTATCGCAGCACTTCATTAACAGGTGGTGTTTTAATGTCCTTTGAACCTCAAGCTGATTCTTGATGGGTTTTTTTTCTCCTGTCGCATTGTTCTTCACTGTCAGCTCATTTTTCACTGCAGTATAAAGTCAATGCACATCTGTGGAAACATCACAACCGTGGCTAGAAGGAGAGAGAGCATTCACAAGTGTCTTTTGTGCTGTATGACACAGTTATAATACCATAAATCATGAAAAAAATACAAGCATGAGTTGAGTTTCTTTGATTACTTAATCTATATGAATTCAAAAACACAGAATCAATATGTCCATTTTTCCAAGTGCTGACAGGTGATGCTGGAATAAAACAGTTGCTCTGCATAATATAGATATTTTACTACTTGCTACACAGTTTTTATATTTTTTTAACACAGCCTGCACTTCAGCTGAGTCGTCCCTAAGTTGTTGTCATGTGACTATTGGTCACAGCTTAGATACTGATGGCCTCTTGGTTGCACGCTGGAGCAGAGAATTTTAGCTTTTTTTCAAAAATCTAGTGCAGTGGAAAATGGAATGATTTGTTTAACTTTCCCGATAGAACTGGGTGTCATACGTGGCTAGTCAAGGACTGCCAGGAAGTTAAAAATCTGATTTTCTGACTGATACATGCTGTAATTTTGGCTTTATTTTTTTATTTTTATTTTTTTTAAGCTATCACATCTTTTTAAACCTCAAAGTAGGTTTTGGGGTGCAGAGGCCGTTTCACTCCCTCCTCTCATGCATGCATACAACCTCCTGTCCACCATGTTTAAGTTATGGACACACCTGATTTAAAACTCAGTTACAAATATGCAGTATGACTTTATACATGCAGTCTAATCTTTTTTTTTTTTTTTACTGGAATTAAATAAAACTCATCCGAGAAACTCTGTAGGTTGACTTTTGGTTGCACTCTATTACAACAAATGAGTGGATTGTACACAAAAAACCATGTGTCATTGTAATGTCTGAGTTTTTACAACAGCTGTAATATCAGTGTTCATGTTTTTGTGTGTGTGTGTGTGTGTGTGTGTAGGAGTGTGGCTGCAGTGTGATTGGCTCAGTGACCCAGCAGTGCAACGTGAACACAGGCTGCTGCTTCTGTCGTGACTCCTTCAGAGGAGAGAAATGCAACGAATGTCAGATCGGATACAGAGACTTTCCTCAGGTAAATGATCCAAATTAACACGACTGATGTTGCCGTTATCGTAAAGTGGCTTTTATTTTTATTGACACAGGATGGGAGACACTAGAGAGAATCTCTGATGGGACTCAGTCGTTATTGTTTGAGTTTTTGTTGCTCTTTTGACAAAGGAGAGAGATTTTCATCACATGACAATGTTTTTGCACATTTGTTATGAGCATAGAAGGCCTCAATCAAAGAATGTGTTCGCTGCCTGATTGATCCCTAACAATGTCATTACACGAGAGGCTTCCTTTAGATCTGAAGCCATCTTTGTAACAGAGCCAAAGTTTTCAGGAAGCCATCAGCTTATTTTTCTTTATCAGATGTATCTTATTGGAAGTAAAAAGATGAACAACATGATGTATAGAAAACACACTGGCAGCTACCGGGTACAGGTGTAACTCAGTACATGAGGGTGGAAAAACACAATAATTTTTTATTCTTGATTCCAATGGACATTAGTTATACAAAACTACTTTTAACAAAACAGTCACCACCATGTTTGTTATTTCACTGAATTTTACTGTACTGCCATTTTTGGGGTACAGTAGACAATTAGATTGTTTCAGTGATCCTTCTATGAGGTCAGTGCTCAGAAAAAATCTAATTTTTCACACTGTTAGAACTTAATATCTTAGGTCAAAGGGGGGGAAAAAAACTTGACAACTTTGTTTTTTGTGTTCCTCTAAACTTCACAACTGACATGGAAGTAAAAAAGATAATGGCAGCATTTTCATTTTGGAGTGAAGTTTAATGGTTTGGTGAAGCATAAAGCTAGGACACACTCTACTAACTCCTCTCTCAGCCTGTTATGTTGTTGATAACAGAAACTTGGCATTGTCTGCATCTACATTTCCCACAGTGCACCCAGTGCGAGTGCAACATCTCAGGATCAGACAGCCAGACCTGCGACCTGGAGAGAGGAGTGTGTGGTTGTGCAGACCGAACAGGAAAATGTAGCTGCAAGGTACAGTATACACACACTTCTGCTTGTAATGCTCCCCTTCCCATCTGTGGAGATTTTTTTTTTTTTTTTGCTCTATTTATTTTCTGCCTGGCTACAGTACTTTAAGAAAGTCCACTTTAAGTCTAATAATTGTGTTAGGAAAGTGAGAGAGGAATGTGGTATTTATTGTTCTGAATCTTACCAGAGATGATTTTAAATGTCAGTGCAGATTTAAAACGTACTTCACATGCTTTCTTTGTCTTTTCTGTCTGTATCAAGAGGCTGCCCTTGTTTGTGTTTTATAATATATGTGTGTTTGTGTGTAATTATTTTGGTAAATGTCACAGTGAGTATGATAAGCATCTCTGGCTGACAGCCTCCATATAGTGACACACAAAAAGCACATACACACACACGGATAAAGATGCACACATTCATATGCATACATTCACAGTCGTTTCTTTTTTACCGTCTAAGTTAACTGTCATTTTGTCACTTTTTTAACCAAATAATCTGGAAAATGATTACTACTTTTTTATAAATGGAAATATTATAGTAAGTAAAGCATTATTATATCGCACATTTTGCACATAGTTAAAAAGTGCTTTACACACAGAAACACAGAGTACAAATAAATCAGAATATGAAAAACATGATACACACGCACACACACACACAAGGTGAAAACAGTACCAGCTATGATAAGCTGGTGATGAACACAGAGTTGGATTCCAAACCTAAATGCCAGGACACACACCACACTGGAGTTAGTCAGTTTTCTAACTAGGAATGTTCCATATCCTGATGTCCCTCCCTCTCACCACCTGATTTCTTTCTTTATCTCTGTCTCCCTCTCTCTATCTCAGTTCAGTTCAATTCAATTCAAGGCATTTCGTTGGGATGGAAGTGACGAGATACAATATTGCCTTTAATTTGCTTTAAGGCCGAGAATGTCCGCTCGCTTAACTTAAAAAAGAAAAAAAACCCTGCTATTAATACTTTTATGATAACGTTTTAGCTTGTGCGGGTAGCTACAGACAGGAATCACAACCTCTTTCTCCATCCAATCAGAGGGCATGAAAGTGCTGACGTTATCATAGGCCTGCTAGCTGGCCCTGGGACCTCCAACTCTAAATCTGATTGGTTAAAAAGCAACATTTTCATTGCGATGCATTTTAAGCTACAGGCGCCTGCACTTTTGATTCTTTATTTTATTTATTTATTTTTTAACTTCTGATTCTGAAGGCCATAGGGCAGATTTCTTTGACCCTGGCAACACATGATGGCTGGACTGTGGATAAAAACCTCTCATGTAAACACACACTGCTGCCCAGAGACACACAATGAAATGAAGAGAATAGACTATTGGGAATAATGTAATAAAGATGAATGGAAACCTGCTAAAATGTTAATCAGTGATTCTGACAGAGGACGCCTTGCTGGCCCTGACGGCCCACCACTGATCGGATAGGATGTTGTGTTGACAGTTCTGTAGGCTTATTCTTTACAAAGAGATGACTTCATACACAGCTCTGTCCAAAATTCCGTTTCAGACCAGTCAGCTCTATGCAAAATGTAAACATTCAGTCTAATAGGATTCTTGCTGCAATCCCAATAGAACTAAGGCATCGAATGCATTCTGTTGTATTCGTTGTCAGTACTTTGAAAGATCCTCCATGTGATGCACTCCAAGTTGAAGTGACTGAAGCTGGTGCTGACGACATTATGATTATTATATTTCAAACACTTAAATGGCCTTGGCTTAAGGACCATTGTTACTATAGCCTGCCCTCTGGCCTCAAGTGAAAAGTGGAATTTGAGGTATTTCTAAAGAAATGTGTTAATGTAAACAACTTATCTTAACTTCCTGTATTTGCCTGTATGTATCTCATTTTAGGTAAATGTGGAGGGAGACAACTGTGATCGCTGTAAGCCAGACATGTTTGGGTTAGCCGTACAAAATCCACTGGGCTGCAGCAAGTGTTACTGTTACGGCCTGACACACTCCTGCACAGAGGCACCAGGACTTATCAGGATGTGGGTGAGTACACAGCTTTATTGTTTTACTTCTTGTCTGTCACTCTTTAATTATTTAACAGACTCCACAAAAAACATTCTTTCCAGTCTGTATAGGCTGGAAAGAAGTATTTACATTTCACAAATCAAAATCCCCGTTAAATCAGTTAATCCATAACTATGTAATACTGTTCTGTCTGCAAAACACTGCTGAGATCACCTGGGATGTTTAATAGCACTTCCTGGACCTGTGTTCTTCCTTGAATGCCTTGTCTGTAATTTGTTGTAAGAGATGATCTGACTGGTAGGTTTCTGTGAACTCTACTTGGTTCCCACACTGTTGAGGCCTGTTTCCTTGCTGAGACAACATATGTGACAGCTGGCTCACTACAACTATGTTATGCCAGTATTGTACAGTCGGCTTTTTGTTCTTCATTAATTGTTATCTAGAGATGGTCAGAGGTTTGTTTCAATATACATTGATTAAGACCACCTGCCTAATGTGGTGTAGGTCCTCTGACCCCTCAGAGCATGGAGACAGGACCTCAGGGTTGTCCTGTGGTGTCTGGCAGGAGATCCTATAGATCTTGCAGGTTGTGGGTTGTAACCTCCGGAGATCTGGTTTGTTCTGACGCATCCGGTGGATAATCAGTGTTATTCACTTCACCTTCCAGTGATGTTAATACTGTGGCTGATTAGTGTTTCATGCTAGTAGATCTGGTAACACTTCAATTCTTTCCCCTGTTGAATACCAAAGATGCCTGTTTGCCATGTGTTGTAGCAAGAAATAATATTCATTCTGTGGTTTTCACAACACTATTACATTCCCAATGAGAAAACAAGACTTAGATTCATTCTAGCAGCTCTTGCTGGCTAATATTAGTCTGCTCAAAGGTTTACAGCAACTATGCTGACATGCTTATGCTTACTGTATGCTTAGGTATAATGTTACCTTGCTTACCATCCTAATTTGGCTTCCACCTAAACTTGTACATGACACAAGTAGGTACAATGTATATGAATAACTAATTTATAAGTAATATATTTAATAGTTCTTGAAACATTTCAATCTTAACCACAAGCATAGGTCCCCTGGGAGTAGTACCACAAAAGCCAGGGGATCACCAAAGGCCCATGAATGTCAACCTTTAAGACCTAGCATTGCCTTTTATAGCTGGTACAGCATTCCATCCAAAAACAGACCTACAGATCCATCCAAAGAGCTGCATTGCTAGCATGGCTAAAACAAAGATCCACTTTGCTAATTGGTCAAAGCTGTAACCTTTCCCACAAGATCGCAGGTTACTAAAGGTCTACAGCAAAGATAGCAGAGCTGTGATTGAATGGTGTGAAAGCCTGCAGTCTATTTCTGTCATGTACTATAACACCTGAGAAATGGTTCATGTTTGATTTTGGAAAAGACAAACTAAAGTTTAAAGATTCCACAGACCGAGGTGAAGCCAAAAACAGATATGTAGGAGCAGCAGACATCATTGGACAGACAGTCGGCAAGTTGAATATCAGTTGTTGAGGCGGGTGGTTTTAATAAAGGCCCTTCATTGTGGAAATGGTTGCCATCAGCAATAAAGTGCCGTTTCCATGGTAACCATAGACTTTTAGGATGGAGGGTGGCGAGAGGCTTCATTTGAACAACAAGCAGTCACTTCATTTGTTGTTGACAGAGAGAGAGAGAGAGAGAGAGAGAGAGAGAGAGAGAGGGAAGGAGAGACGGACAGAGAGAAAGACAGAAAAAAATGGAGACTTTATTGGAAAGAGGGAGATTTTTTCTGAACCACTGAATCGTGAGATTACACTGAGTGGAGTGGGACACACACACACACCTACACACACACACACACACACACACACACACACAATCCCCATATCTGGACACTGTACACATACGCTATGCAAACACAGTACAAACACATTCACATACACACTCTTGACACACACTACATGGGATTACATTGACGTTAGACGAGGGGGACACATGCACATGCAGGCGCGCACACACACACACACACACACACACACACACACACACACATTTCCCCACAAACACACTGCTTAGTTTATTGTGGTTTTTTTTAGTAATTTCCCTCTGATGAGAGAACCCTGTGTGTAATTGGACAAATATTTACTAGATGTTAAATGTTGCTTGAAGATCTTTCAATACAGTAAAGTCTGTAACCTTTATCTGTACTCTTTGTTGTCTTTGTAAAAATGGACATCGCGCCTCCTCCGCCAAGGCCAATACCACATCTCACTATTTTATTGAAAGTGGATCTGAACCAAAAATTTAATATGTGCTTCCCGTGCCCATGCTTCACCTCTTCACCGAGTTTCATGAAATCCGACAAACAGACGGACAAACAAAAAACACAAAACAACACCGATCATATACCACAGCCGTAGATCTCACCTCAGCAGAGGACCAAAGGCCTGGACAAATGACTAATGTGATAAGTGAATAATACTAGTTGTAAGTCGGTAGCTGTCGGTAGCTGAAAATGAATAAAATGGTCGATTGAATCCCAACATGATTAAACATGTGTCTTTATGCTGTACATAGGGCTTGTTACTGCTCCCTCTGACACACGAGGTGAAAGACAATGTGTTTTGTCCTGTCATGTTTGCCATGACAAACAATTACATGTCAGACAACATTTCTAAATATTACCACTTTAACAGATAGATAAAACCAGCACTTTTTCTGACAATGTTTCCACAATGTCTAAATGACAGTACAGAACACCAAGAATGACTTGATACATACATAAATAAAACCCTCAATGACAAAATAAGGATTTGCTATCTTATGTTAGACATGCTCCTCTGTGTTCACCAGCTAGTTGCTAATTTTGTCAGTTTGACGTTTGGTACTGAACAGTGTTGTTTTCTCCAACAGCTCATGTTTTGATATTATCATATGCTAAAGCTTTATTTGCTACTTGGTTGGTGTTACTTATTTGATTTCACCGTTGTGTCGAGGAAATCGCAAGTGAGAAATCTGTAGTTCAATGAAAATGTTTGAAATATAATTCATTTTTTAGTAATACCTAAAACAGAAATGAGCAGTTTCCCATTCCATGTGTGACTACCTTTCTTCTATACAGCCCGGTGTGTCCAAGCTGTAGTATCGTAATTGATTTCTAAATTCTGTCCACTGAAGTAAAAAGCGACCATCCATAATTCCACAGATATTATTCACACAATATCCACATATGAACACAGCTGGATTACAGCAACAGAGAGACGGATCCAGGCTTGAGCAGATGAAACTATTTTTAAATCGGTCCACTCAACCACAACCCGCAGTCAATAATAAACCCTGATATTATTCAAGTGATATTGAAATACCAACACACGAAATAGGAGACAGAGAAAATGAGAAAGAAAGGGCTAGTTTTTCTCCAGACTGTGAGTAATAACTCAAATATTATTCACATATCAGAGAGCAAGAGAAAGACTGACACCTTCAGTTTCAAGTTATATCCAGAAAGGAAAGATATTTACTGACTGTATTAGTTAATCTAAATAACTATTAAAGATCATCACTCTAACAGAGGAAAGCAACAAAAACTACCAATATTAACAAAGAAAAATCACTACCTGATTACCTTGAGAAAAAAATAGTGTCGTTCTTAGTGGTAAAATAGTTATAAAGTACAGGTCCATCCATCCATTATCTATACACCGCTTAATCCTCACTAGGGTCGCGGGAGGGCTGGAGCCTATCCCAGCTGACTTAGGGCGAAGGACACCCTGGACAGGTCACCAGTCTATCACAGGGCCACACTTAGAGACAGACAACCAAGCACGCTCACACCTACAGACAATTTAGAATCACCAATTAACCTCAACATGTTTTTGGACTGTGTGGGAGGAAGCCGGAGAACCCGGAGAGAACCCACACTGCACGGGGAGAACATGCAAACTCCACGCAGAAAGATCCCAGTGCCCCCACCAGGACGCAAACCGGCAACCATCTTGCTGCAAGGCAACAGTGCTACCAACTGCGCCACCTTGCAGCCCTAAAGTACAGGTCTTATTTTAGAAAGAGGGTGCCTTTCTAGAAAATGGACAATATTCTCATCACCAAAAAATCATTGAAGGAAAGACACTTTTCCTGTTCTGAAACTAGTGTCAAAAAATTCAAGGTTTTTTGTTTCAGGTGTCACTTTAATCAAGCTTTGGGAGTAAACGCGTTTGGTTCTACAAGATATAATGTGAATGTGGCAACAAAAACGTCATTAATAGATTCAGATAAGATAATTATTCCGATAAACAAAGGGCTAGAATTTACCCATTCAACCTTTTTGAGTGATTCTCAGAAAAGAGGCGTGAAAAACATGCCTGTTGACAGTATTTGTCGACAAGAATGCTTCAAGTTATGTTCCAATCAAAGGTTTAGATGAAAGGTGCCACCATTTGGCCAGTTTTGAGTGTCGCAAAGATCTGTCTTCATTAGTTAGGGTATTCCACAATGCTCTGTGTCCTGAGATGAAACAAGACAGGAAAGAAAGGAAACAAATCAAAGACACTGACATTTTCTGTTACAAGACGGGGTTCTCAGACAAAATCCATTTGAAACGGCTGTCTGGAAGAGTCAAAAGATGGTGAGGGTGGAGCATTGTTTGAGTCAGCATCATTAGGTGGTGAGGAAAAGAAGATGTTATGTGACAGAAAATGAAAAGAAAGACCCACACACCACCACATGCAACTCCAGGACTTGTACATATCAAATTTACAGGGCTGGGCTATCGTATGTAAGTTTTCTTATGTTGGTCATTTTCTTATTACTTTATGCTCACTTATGCACAGTATGGTCATGTGATTCATGAGGTTCAGTTTCTGTCAAGTGCATTATGGTGACATACTGCTGATGAATCAAGACTGTCTCCTGCAGTGATCCTTTTTTTTTTTTCCCCCTGATCATTTAACACCATCTAAATTAACTACTGTACTTGCACAACACCATTTAAATCCGTTCTGTTGCGTAGTTCATACAGTTCAGTTTCAGTTAGCAGCAGTCATTCAGCAGCATGCTATACAGAATGGACAGGGAATCTCAATGTCTGGAGATATTACGTATTAAACGGTCAATACAGCGCTACAATAAGATTGTCGTCTTTGTGTATCCTAGTTAACACTGAAGCCGGAGCAGACGGTGCTCCCCCTGGTGGATAAGTCCAGCGCTGTGGAGACCAGGAGAGGCATTAGCTTCCAGCACCCTGAAATCCTGGCTCACGCGGAGCTCATCACTTCAACTCTCCCTGAGCCGTACTACTGGAAACTGCCAGAGCAGTTCAGAGGCTCGATGGTAGGAAACCTCACTGTGTTTTTAAAAAAAATTGTTTTTGTTGTTTTTCACACTTCATGTTTACATGCTTTACGACATTCCTACCTCTGCCCTTTTAACTACGATGAAAAGGCTATGCGGTTTTAATAGTTGTCTCCTGGATTTTGTAAAGGAAACTTGTGCAGTTGTCAAGAAACAAAAGTTATGTTGCATTGAATGTTGCTCTTCAAAATGTACATCTTTGAGGCTGGACATACACTTGAATGCTCCCCTGTTTATTTCCATCTTTTTCTGTCTTTGCTGGTGCACCGCCACACTTCTTGGCCTGTTGCACCTGATGAGTGTGTGACCATTGGTAGGAGTGTGTTGTGTCACGGGTTACCTTTCAGTTTCTGACACTCAACATACCGGATATTGATAATAAATGAATTCAATCTGAAATCAAGTGTTGTATGTCTACATAAAAACAGAAAATGTGTTAATCGTCTGTTGTCTTGGGGATTGTCCTCAGTGAATTCTTTCTGTCTGTCCCTAGATAACAGCATATGGTGGCCAGTTGAAGTATGCAGTGTACTACGAGGCTAGAGATGAAACTGGTCCTTCTTCCTACGAGCCTCAGGTCATTGTTAAGGGGGGTCCAAACCGCAACATGGTGATGACACGCCACATACCGGGACTCCAGATTGGTCAGCTCACCCGCCATGAGATTGACATGACAGAGGTACTGCTTGACCTTATAAAGAAAGTGGAATGACAATAGTATTGATAGCAGATGTATTCTGAAGGCAGAGTTTTATAAATTACATCTTCTATTACATCCAACTACAATAAAAAAGACTTCAGGTTATGTATTGCCCTTATTCTCAGCAACCTCAGTCAGTCATTGCCCACAGAGTTTATTACACAAATAGACTGCAGTGCTAATATTGATTTGTCATTGAGTTTTGGTGTATGTGTGTGTACTTGTGTGCAGCATGAGTGGAAGCATGCAGATGGCCGGTCTATGACTCGAGAGGACTTCATGGACATTTTGTTCTATGTGGACTACATCCTAATTAAGGCATCACACGGCAACTTGATGAGACACAGCCGGTAAAGCGCACACACACACACACACACACACACACACAGTTCCATGCACCTCCACATTGTGTGGCCCATTATTTAAAATGAAATGTGATCCCTGAAAAAAAAAAAAAGAAAGAAAGAAAAATGTGAGAAAATTCTTGCTTTTCATTTGTACCTCCAGGTGTAATAGTAAAAACTGTCTTTACTAGCGTATGACCTTTTCCTCAGCAGCAGCTGCAGAAACATTATAACCTGCTGTAAATAATCCTCACAGTTGTCTCTTTATATCCCATATCATACATCTTGATACATTAAATTGCATGTATAGCTTCTTACGAATATTGCAAGGCAAGCACCTTAATTTCAGATTTTCTAAATGCTTGAGCAAACCAGAGCAAACACAAAGACAGATAGTTGTGCAGTTCATTGTATTGCTGTGTTAATGGACTTTTGACTTCTCTCTCCCAGTATTTCAGAGATCAGTCTGACAGTGGCAGAGGAAGGCAGACCAACCAAAGAAAGTGAGAAAGCCCATCAGATAGAAAAGTGTGACTGTCCAGCTGGATACTCTGGACTTTCCTGTGAGGTACGTACACACCTAAATGCATGCACACAAGATGTAAATCCACAAAAGGCACATTTTTTCTGAAATGTATTTTATGTGAACTCCAATGCTTGTGATCTGTTGACATCAATTATATTCACAGCATATGCAGTTCACTGTAGGTTGAAATTTAAAGTTCAAATGTGACATTTTGAGACTGTCGCATACAGTAGAGACAGATTAAGAGTCGAACTCAGCTCATCTGTTTTTAAGGTCAAGGGTTGTATTGATTTTTTAAAATGACGATAGATGTAGATATCAATATATTCGTCTACAACATAAATGTATAACATTCTTGGTGGTATGTTCATGTGATTCATGAGGTTCAGTTTGGGGGTGGAGCCTTATAACATTCTTTTGTTTCTTAATTTAGTTTTTGATAAATATGTATCAGTCTCAGTCACAATATAGCCAGCCAAAAACAATGTAAAAATACATCTGCTTCAGACATGCACGCCTTTCTGTCAATCTGATGGCATTAAATCATATCGGCTTCATGTCTGAATGAACACAATGAACTTTTGCATAAACTTTTGCATAACAGCTTCAATGGCGATCTTACTAGGTTACTTACCCAGTAACTTTTTAGTTTTACTTTCAACACACCACAAGTCCTTTTTTTCTTTTCAGCATCAAAAACATGACAAACACCAATACTTGTGTGTCAAATCACAAAACACTTTTCTCATGTCCCACAATTGTATATCTATTGAAAAGTGAAAAGTTTTGCTGGATAAAGACAAAGTCTGTAATAGGTCAGATGAATGACACTTACCCTTAATAAATGGAATCTAAAGTTTAATTTGCTTCTTCCAACCCTTTGTGGGAGTCTTTCTTCTGAGTTGATTAAATACCTGCAGCATCAGACCTTAGCGAGAGACTTGTACACATTCAGGCAAATAGAATAGAAGAGCAGCTGCTTTACTAATTACTTTTAATTATGAATTATCCATCGCATAGAGACAGGATCAATTAGGATATAACAGCAAGTCACATGCTGTGCTTTTCATCACCTCAGACAACTGAGCTGTCACTGTTTATAAAGTACAGTTAAATCAGTTGTTACGTTGCAGTTGTCCTCAGGTGGAGTCCTGAGCTCCATCATAGCTGTCAAGATTTTATTTTTTTTTTAATTTTACTGTTGGTAAAAATCTGATCTACCAACTAAACTCAAAGATTTTTTTCTCTCACATCATGTTTTACAAAGACTTTTCCGTTTTATGTTCTGGCAGCAGGATTACATTAGGGACGTTGTTGTGTCCATGGATGCTTTTCATAACTACATGTAGAGTTAGCAACTGAAATAACTACCAAAATATAGCAACAGGTTACTGGAGTAAGACTTTCATTACCAATGGACAGTATTGTTTAGGAAATCCTAAACAAATTAGACTATTAGTTATTTGGACAGTTTCATAAACTACTTTTAATGGAGAATATATATATAATATTGTATTATTGTGTATTATGTTACTTGTCATACTGTCTAATCTCACACGTATGACAAAAACAGCTCTCTGTGTTGGTATGAATGAAGCTGTGAGGAACATTAAAAAGAAAGTGATTGTCTCAATGACAGAATGCAGGGACTTCAACAGATTGACGAAGCCAAAAATGTTATTTATCTTATGTCTGAAAGGGCCTTAATTTGTTTGAATAAAGCGGCATATCGCGTACCACTTTAGAATAAATCAAATATCTAAGACATTTTAAAGAAATGCAATGCACTGTGTCGGAAGATTACTACAGAAAATGAAAAGAAAGTGTATTTGTAAAAGTTACGTTACAAACAGTAATTGCAGAATAAGCTGAACAGTCCTCTTTTCCAGAGCTTGGAACACTGACTGCTGCCTTCACACTGAGTGAGAATGACAAAAACGTAGAGGTCACAGACACGGCTTTGAATAGTATCTCACAAGTTTCCAATTTACATTTAGTTCAGAGTTTTAAGCTTCTGCAACGCCTTTCAGACTTTCCTTTTTTTTTTTTTCTTTTTTTTTAAGTAATTTTATTTTTTATTTTTCTGCTTTGCTTAGCCAGGATTAAGCCTCACTGAGCATCTCCTCTTCTCAGTTGTGATTTTGTCAAAGCAATTGACTTTCAGCTGCGTCCAGCTCCTTCTTTTAAGCCACAGAAATCCTATAGCAGTGACTCAATCTTTAGTTTAATGAGGATTTTGTGGAGACAGCTTATGATACACGGACGCAACAGTTCTGGGTAATTCCGCTGGACGGCAGTGCCTGAAAGTCATTTAGGTATTATTGTGTTAATCTCAAAGGAATACAAGGCTTGCCAGCAAACTTTTAACTATATTTTTCAACCTCTGTTTCACTTTGTTGCCTTGTTACTTGGTGTGCAGAGCGGCGCCCATCGATATTACCTGAAAAAAATTACCTATACATGTGATTTAGAAGCTACAGATACGGTTGAAAAAGTGCCAAATAGAAGCCAAATAGCAAACGGTAGCTAAACGTGAAATGTTCGGGTCATAGAGGGCCTGGCTGACAGATGGCCGTTCTATTTGTAGCTGCCGTTGTTGTTAATAAAGTATTTTTAAACGGGCGTTTAGTGCTAGCAGAGGGAACAGATGGCTCTTTAAATGGACTCCATTAATTATTACTGAACAGGAGAGAGAGGAAGAGAGAGTTACCTTGCATGTCTGCTTCTGTGTGTGTGTGTGTGTGTGTGTGTGTGTGTGTGTGCGTGTGCGTGTGTGTGTGCAGGTTTGTGTGTGAGCGTTGGGCGGCTATGTGAGGGTGTGTGTTTGTGCTCAAAAGTTACTGAAGGGAATAACTCTTAATTGTGTCTATGTGTGTGAAAGAGAGAGTGGTCAACAGTTGCCTGGAGAAGTAACGATTAGGGATCATTTTATGTGTGTGTGTGTGTGTGTGTGTGTGTTACATGTGTGTGTGTGTGTATAAGGGTGCAATACAGTGTAAGGCACAGTGTGACGTTACTGTGGGAACACATGCTCAATCACAACTGGATCTTACAAGGTATTCTTTTTCTGTCTCTTATCTATGCAGGAGTGTGCCGCGGGTTTCTACCGTCTTCGCGCTGGTTCCCTGACATCTGTTCCAGCATCCAGAGTGCCCACCGCTGCCGGCATGGGCAGCTGTGTTCAGTGTCAGTGCAGTGGGCACTCCTCCACTTGTGACCCTGAGACATCCATATGCCAGGTAAATGAGTCTATGTGTGTGTGTGTGTGTGTGTGTGTGTGTGTGTGTGGGCATTCTGCCACTGGAGACCCTCACCGAGCCATATGCTGGCTAGTTTCTGGAGAAAAGACTGAGGTGAGAGAGTGAAACAGGTGTGTGTATGTGTGTGTTGGAAGGAATGTCAGGTACTGTAATTAGCCCTGCAATAATTAACGACCCCCCAGTTTATTCAGATTTTCCTCTGGATCCAACCCAAAGCTACAGTATATCCCTGCTTTAAAAAAACTGAGAGATAGTCTAATCAAAAGATGTTTTATTAAGATACAAAATAAAAATAATTAATACATAATTAACCCCAACAGTTTAAAAAAAAAAAGCCTTCCACACATGGCAACTATTAAAAACATGAAACGTGTTTAAAGGTGAAATCTGCAATACAAATCCAATACACGTTTTAAAGTGTTTTTATGTTTTTTTTAAGTTCCTCGTGGTCTGTTTTCAACAAAACAATTCAGTGTTGTACAGAGCAGTGAGAGTGAGAGGAACAACATTTGTGGACCATGCTAACTATTTAAAAAAGGTAAAGGCCAGTTCATGCACACAAGGATACGTGTGACTTTAGTTTCTACATCCAACAAACTTCGCAAGGGTCTGTGTGATACCATGTATCTACGTCTGCATGTAGCCAAACAATGTTACCAGTGACACTACAAACGTGTCAGTTGCACATGCAGAACAAAAAAAAGATTACTTCATTTCAAAAACTGGCTTATATACAACCAAACTTGTTCTCACCGCTGGGTGGACTGTCTGTGGCATACACATACATATACATATGTGCTGTGTGCTGCACACATCCACCCTGCTTTTCTGTTCTTGTAAGTACTTATTTGATACTCTACGGTACATGTTTATATACACGTACGTATACATGTACTGTCTTTGGTGATTTTTGTATAACTGAATGGTGAATGGCAATACACACTTTAACTTAAGCACCGTAACTTCAGCACTTCAAACTCTAGTACTTCAACTCCAGCACTTATAATCATGCACTTTGCATTATTGATTGATTTTATTGTATTTGTGAGTTGTTGTTTTTTAGTCTATGACCCACCAAGGGACAACAGATGCAAACCGGTATGTCTGCTAACTCTTGCACATTTACAATATATTTATTTAGGTTTGTACATTAATGTGCACTGTGACCTTTAAAATAAATAAAAGAAAAAAAAAAATGGTTGTAACCCAATATTAGTTTGTCTGAGGCAGGTCCACTTTTTTCTCAAACGCTTGCTCAAGGTGGCGTGGTTAGCCATGACCGTGTGACTTCAGATAATGGAGTGGAAGAATCAGCAACTA
Source organism: Stegastes partitus (assembly GCF_000690725.1). Lineage (NCBI taxonomy): Eukaryota > Metazoa > Chordata > Actinopteri > Pomacentridae > Stegastes > Stegastes partitus. The sequence goes on from NW_007577740.1 coordinate 910,159, forward strand.
CACAACACTTTCTGCACTCTGACTCATTTCATTTGTAGTGCCATCTTGTTGTACAAAATATTGAGTTTAACCACAATCCCAAAACTCTGATTCACCATAAACTCATGTATGAAATATTCAAACGTAGCACCAACACAGTTATATGAGACAAATACTCACCAAAAGCAGCCTTAAACTGACCAAGTGCGTCCCACATACTACACAGCTGTACTCCAATATCAATACTAATGTTTGTTTGTCTCTCAATGTTCTCTGCTTTCTAATTCTTTTTTTTTTTTTACAGTTTCTCCCTTGTTTCCTGCTATTGCAGCTCATCTCCTCTCCTTATTCCTCTATCCACTTCCTTCCAAACGTGGTTTTCCACTACAGGAGCTGGTGGGTCATTTTATGGTGACCCAACCCGTTGTGCATGTTCCAAATGCTGGAATTGCCACCGTCGAACGTCTTTCACCAACAGCAGCATAACATGCACCATGGAGGCTACCATAACAGACCTCTACTGTTCCATTTCCTACATCTTTATAGAACCAGAGTTACGTCCAGTAACGACTATTTGTCGTTGTTTTGGTGCACCCTGAGGTAATGTTGCATTCAAAGTCGTTGCATCCTACATCTCAATCCAAACACAAAGACGGAAAGGGCAGATTATGCGGCACGTTTACACCACCTCATGCCTGCAGTGGAAAGCTACAACAACTTTCTCTTCTTCTGTCCTAAATTCTCATCCCTCCTGTCTTCAATTATGTATTTACTCATCCTTTGTTTTGTTTTGTTTTTTATCTCCACACAAGTCTTTTACTTTCAGTTCTGTTGTTTGTCTTTTTCTCAATCCTCGTTTACAGCCCATCTCATTGTCTTTCTCACCTCTATTTAATTTCTGCAGTGTTACTAGTTTGTTGCTCTCTTTTCACTCATCCCCTCCCTGTTCTTCTCTTCTGTTTCATTTCCATCTCTGCCTGCCTCCCAGCCATTTTTCCTTCCCCAATTCTATCTTGCCTTCCATAACAGCGTCATTAGCATTTTCTAAGCGAGCGGGCTAAATTGAAAATGCTATACGAGTTTGTTTCTGTGGTAATTAGCAGTAACGAGGAACACAGGAAGTTAATGGAAATGACTTGCCTCGTTAAGAGGCAACTTCCTGTAGTACTGATTGAAGTTCCCATTTTCAACAAACAAGTCGAACACACAAGACACAGGACCCTGGGGGTATGAGGAGCAGGGCGCTGTGTGTTTGTGTACAGTATGGAATATAGTTCTCTACGTCTGAATTGTGTGTGTATCTTTGATTCACTGTGTCCTTGTGTGTGTGTGTATGTGTGTGTGTGTGTGTTGGGCTGTATAATAGGCCTAACCAAAAATAGGCAGAAAATAAACATCTGTGAATAAAAAACATAATAATAATGTTTTGGGTATATTTATGCTGATGTGTGTCATTGTTGCTATACTTGTAAAAACAGGTGAGTGAAATCCTGGAAGTAAAATAAGTATTTCAGATGGCCTGCTCTTGAGGAAAGAAGCTTATTAAACTCTGTAACATGTGAGATCGCACCTGTCAGCTAACAGCTAGCTGGCTGCCGTTGTGCACGCTCTCACAGCACCTCATCATGCAGGAGTGGGACTGAGCCCAAAAACCATTCATTGCTGTGTGTGTGGACAACTACATTTCTTATCAAAAATAGTCCAGGCTAGATAAAAGTTTACCAGTGTGAAGGCCTTGAATGGCTCAGAAACTGTGGGTGGTGAAAAGAAATGAATAATGATTTTCCCGCTGCTACAGCAGAGATGCTCAGCTCTGCAGAAGCAGCTGCGATCACACTGGGCACTTCCCAGTGATCGTCTGGATGTGTGAATCTGTATGCTCAATCAACTTTTTCCTGGAAAATAAAAGTCACTGTTTTATCTTTGGTCTCTGTAGAACAAAAGAAAATCAAAAACAGACAGAAAACTTTTGACTTTGAATAGATTCAAACCGAAGTGACTTGTCTGTCATGTTGTCAGATATTTCCCTAAGAGTCTCTACATTTCCACTCCAAAGACAAGCACACCGGTGTTCCAAAATGTTACTGATATCGAAAATGGTGACGTAAAATGACAGCGGGTAATAATAACAGTATGCCACTATTATTTCTCCATCTCATCTGGTGTTGGTGCAGTGGTGCCAGGATAATTATCTTACCCTACAACAAAAAAAAAAAAAAGCCTCTTCAATGCCGCTTTGTCAGTAATCAAAGAGGTGATAATGGGTGAGCCTGTCTGTCATCTTTTCAATCACTCCTTGTCAACTTGGAACAATTACACAGACACAGGAGACTGTACACAACTTAAGAGGTATACAAATATCTCCATCTTTCATAAGAGCCTCCAAAATATGCGAGAATCTGAGCGCCCATGCGCTGGAATAGATTCCTTTTATTCAACAGATGCCTTCAAACCATTCCAATTGTTTTTTTTATTTTTTTTGTGCTCAAGCAGATCTAATGTCTCATTTTTTAATGTGTGCCAGTGGCAGTTTCCAAATACAACATCCAGATAACAGTGTAGCTTACTTCTTTTAATTTAATTTGAAAATTAGTTTGCTCTTTTGAAAGATGAAATGCCTTCTGAACAGGCAGGATGAAAGTTTTTTCTTTCTTTCTTTCCTGTCATTGCGTTACAGCTGCCTTCATTATGCTCACAGTGATATTCTCCATTTAAAACTATCCACACACACCAAGAAGTCATGCTAGGTGGAGGATGATGGAAGTTTCAGCACCCACACATTGGTTTGGAGTCATGGAGGAGTTACACAATGATTGGAAGTCAACAGAGTGTCTGCACAAATGTATCATTAATTTCATGTGTGTCTGTAGAACTGTCAAGACAACACCGAGGGTGATCAGTGTGAACGCTGCGCTCCGGGATTCTACGGTGTGGTCCGAGGTTCTGTTGATGACTGTAAACCCTGCGCCTGCCCCCTGACCAACCCCGAGAATAAGTACGTTTTCTTTTTGCGCTGTATTTTTTGGTGGTAGCCTAATGCATTGATAATTTGTCATGTGTGTATGTCATTCTCTTTAGATTTTTACATTTCTTTTTTTTTTTTCTCAGCATTTTTTCTCGTGTCGACCGTATTTTTAAGTAACTTCTGTGGAAACTTTCTTTCTGTGTCTAGTTTCAGCCCCACCTGTGTATCAGAGGGTTTTGATGACTACCGTTGCACCGCTTGCCCAGAGGGATATGAGGGCAAATACTGTGAGAGGTCAGACACAGACAGAAAACCACAATCTCCCCATCATTTTCAACAACAGGATTCTCTTGGAAGTCATGAAATATAATAGAAGCCACACAATTAATCTGATGTACATGAGTTTTGGACAGATTACTTTCAATGACATTACTTTACAATGGGGTCCAAAAGTTTGAAACTGCGAGTGAAGATAATTCTGTTTTATATTTGTTTCAAATTTAACACAAACCTTCCCATTACAAGTGATTTTATAATATTCTACAAAGTGTTGATTTGGATTTAATGACACCATACACTCAAGGTTTGCATGAAACCATTTTGATGTGATCTGAGACTTCAGCACCATTCGAGAGGCTATGATGTAGTAAAATGTTACATTTGTGCAGTGGCGATACTATTTATCTCTCTCTTAACATCACCCCCTCTGTAGGTGTGCCACTGGTTACCATGGTAACCCAAGGATGCCAGGCGGCCGCTGTGAGGAATGTAAGTGTTCCTTGTGGGGAGCGCTGCCCGGACCATGTGACCCTGTCACGGGCCAGTGCCGCTGCAGGGTTGGGACATCAGGGATGCTGTGTGACCAGTGCATGGACAGGCATGTGTGTGGAGCATCTGGGATCATCTGTAAGACTAACACAAGGCTTTTGTTTATTGTTGTGTTTTTTGCTCCTTTTGTTTTCCTTTCTCTTTTTGTTTCAGTGTTTGATTTATTTTCATCATGGGTGAAAAATAAGGTACAGAGCCTACAATTACAAAGGAAATCATAAGAAAATAGGAAAGTTTAAGTTTTACCTGATATGTGGGTGGAATTATGAGACCCTTACCGAAAATATTTAAAATTAACTTCATGAACCCTTCAGACGTCCTCTCTGTCTGTTTCTTCTATGTTCTTCTACTCTATTCTCTCTGGTGGCTCCCCACCCTGCACTGTCACCTGATGTTGTGATTTTTACCTTATTTTGGTGATGAAATGCAAATGAGCAGTCAGAGCCCTTTTCTCTCGTTGCCATGGGAGACAGGAGATCGTGGCAGAAGTCAGATTCAAGTCATTTAGAAAATAATTTCAATGTCATTTGGAGCTAATTTAAACTTAATATGACCATAATGGCAGGGCCAATTTGGTGCCATTAGCATGTCTAGAGGTAAGTGTATGTGCGCAAGTGAGAACGTAGAAGAAAAGGTTGTAAGACAGAGGCTGATGTGAAATTGCTCTCAGGTCAGTGAGGAAATTGCTTGCTTAGGTCTTTATGTGTTCAGACACAAAGCGTGTGTTCAGAAATTGGCAGTGCGCTGCACTGCACCCTGACACCACACCACTCGCCTCTGCGTCCAGACTGTAATCGCAAGTCCTGATGGTTTACACAGAGGGGAGCGATCAGACTGCTGTGCACTTGTTGAAAAGTGATTGCACTTTGCGTTTTGCCTGTGCTCTGGCCTTTTTCCGATTCTATTAGACATAACCAAGCACTTTGGGACTTGACAGTCTTGAGTAATGGAAATGCAGGCAGCCTTTACAAACGCAGGAAAACATAATTAGCATAGAAATGCGTCTAAATTATAATGATGTCATGGGTTGCATTTTTAAATGTTCACACCCACATCCACATGTGACCTAATGCTTAACAATAAACTGTTAACGTCAAGGGGAAATGCACAGCAAGCAACATGACCTCAGGTACAGCTAAATACATCTACATAAGAAAATTCAATGAGCAAATTGTGTTTAATAAGGATTTATTGTTGGTTTCTAGTTTGTTAATTCAATTTAATAACATTTTAAACACAGAAGACAAAGTTCAAATAAAGCCCAATTTCATCAAAAGTCAGATCAATAGAACTACCATTTACCGCCTGACCTTACCACGTAGCTATGGTATGGCGAAATATTATTTAACCAATGACTGATAGGAGTCATTGAAATGTGTTTCCTATATCCAACTAAACGTCGGATTTAATGATGGTGATCCAATGCATTTCACCACTAAACTGAGCCTGAGCCCTTCCGGCAAATCCTCTGGTGTTTTGATGGCTACTGTTGGATTGTTTGGCTTTTAGCTTTTACATATATTTATTTATTTTTTTACGAAATATGATCTTTTACCAAAGAAAGACCATTGGAAATTCTATGGTCACAATTTCCATTTTTTTATTTGTTTTTTTTATAGTAATGTTTGTAATGATCAAAATGTTACCTGTGCAGATATGAACAAAGTTACTTTGTTGAATTTAAGCTAGTCTGACTGGCCAGATGTAGACTGTGGCTTCAGGCCGACCACTGGCCGTTTATGTCTCCTCCCCTTCAGCTATCTGTGTGGAACATTTTTAAAATCCCCTTCACTGTGAGAGACAGCCTCTAAGCCGCAGCCTACACGGAAAGGGTAGGTTCAGATGAAAATTCAAATTGTTCAGTACGGCAGGTCTGCTTGATTCCTTCACGTAATGGTTGTAAATACATATAAATATGTTGTATATTCACATCATTTGTCGTCTAGCAGGGATGTTATTGCATGTTGATCCACTGGTTAAGCAATAGTGAAGGGTTATGCTGCATCCTAGAATTAGTGCCACCCAACAAGATTGTGATAGCATGAAGAAATATAAACAATCAATTTGTTTCCCCCTATAAACAAGTCATACTGAGGTGCAGCAGACCATTCTCCAGTGCTGACACAATGCTGTGGAGATAGCTCTGCCTACATGAGACTAAATGTACGCCTAGTATGCAGCCACATTATCTCAGCAAAGATTCTTCTCCAAGCAACTTCAAGCTCGCCAAACATACACCAATTTGTGCAAACTGCTCAGATGTGGAGACACTGTGGTTTGTCTTGCCAACTATTGCAAGAGACAGGTGCAGACAGTGATCCAAGTGAGGCTTTTGGTAAAACATCACAGCTCGTTCCAGTGTAGTACAAGATATTTTCACACAATGTGGAAGTTAGTGAATGCAATCTTCCACCGGTGAATGCTGTGGATTTGACAAGCAGCTATTTATTCTCACATGCAATACACTTACTGTGAGCGTATATGTGTTTGTGTCTATGCATGGCACTGCATGAATGCTTTGGTTTATTTGTGTGTTCTGGTTTTGTCAGAGATTGATAGAGTAGAAACAGCTTTTATTTTATTTAATTTATCTTTGATTTCCCTTGTCAGAAATTTTAATTTGTGCAATAAATCAGCCTCTGGCTACAGAAGGGAAAAGAAGTTCAAAACACACACACACACACACACACACACACACAAAAATGCGTAAACGTGTGTCTTAGTGAATTCCCTGGTGTGTGTGCATGCCAGTGTGTGTGTTTTTAGCCTGCAGTGTGTGCTCATAATAGGTGCTTTTGCCTCTCTGTGCTGAATTTCATGCATCGGCGGGCCTGTCTCTCTGATGCCAGCACTACTTAAACACAAAAACACAAACAGTCACCATGGTCACATACTGATGTTTATGACCTCACACATAAAGCACACAAACACACATTCAGTGTTATAAATACACTTACATGACTTTTTTCTCAAGATGTCTCAAATTGTTCACGTATGCACATGAAAAAAAGTCACAAAGACACCAGCACAAAACCTTGTTGACTGTCTGTAAATCCATAGACTGTATATAAAAGATGGACGTACTGACAGTAATGTCACCCGGTGGTATTGGGACTAACAGTTTGAAGCCTTGAGTTTGGACTTTGCCCAACTGAGAATTCAGGGACAACACACATGCAGATGGGGTAGTGATCACAAGGTAAAACAAGGCTCTAAAACAAGGCCTGCTTTATTATTTTTTTTACTCTAAATGGGTCCATAATTAGAAAAAAAAAACATGCTGTATTTCAAAGTCGTAAAGCTAGCAATTGAGACCATAACCTCATTAGGACAATGTTTATTGAGGTAACAGTTGTGAGAAGTACAGTCATTTTCTAATAGTCTTCTATGCTATTTGACCTCCTTTTGCAACCAGAGGAGTCGCCCCCTACTGGCTGCTAGACAGACTGCAGGTTTCAGACACTTCGACATTGGCCTCACTTTTCAGACCTGTAGGCTACTTCCATTTTTTATACTGGGGTATTTTGAAAAGTTCTCACCCTCTCCTGGAAACAAGAGGCGGAACTCCCATTTTGTGAGCGTAACTGTTTTCTATAAAGCCTTATATTACTAGCTACAAAAATTCAAATGTTTAATGCAATCAAAGGAAAGCTTTGAGCTGGCTGCTGTTGCTTCAGGACAATGGACAGCACAGGTGGCAGACGCAGCCAAACGTGTCTTTGAACTGTTTCCCCACACACAACCAACTCGGCATTGTCTGACTTCTCTCTTCCAAATTGAAATCCCACTTGTTAGCCATTTTCAGAGTAATGGTGAAGTCATTTAAGCTGTTGAGAAGTATTTGGAGGCTCAAGATGTGACCTTCTTTTGGAAGGGACAGCCAAGATTGGACATTGGTGGACCAAGTGTGTTAAAGTCAAAGAAGACGATGTTGAAAAATAATGAAAGAAAAATCTTTCGCCTATGAAATTTTCTAGTGAGACGGAGAACTTTTTGATGTACCGTCGAATACAGTCTATGTGTAAACCAGATTTGACTGGCCTCATTCCACACTGCCTGATATCTGTGTGTTTTATCTCTTTCTCTAGCCTGTGATGATGAGTGCTCGGGTTTGTTGATCAGTGATATGGATCGCCTGTATCGGATCATCACTGATGTCACTCTGACCACGCCCCTCCCACCACCTTATAAGGTGTTGTACCGCTTTGAGAACATGACGGAGGAACTCAAGGTAAAAAAAAAAAAAAAAACCTTCATCAGTGATGTTGGAAAAGATGTTTTCAATTGTTAACTCGTGCCCGCAATGTAGCTGGTGTGGTTACTTTCAGTTAACTTAAAGTTCCCCTGAAACGGCTAACAGAGTGTTTTTGTTTGCGCATATTCTTTAAAGTGGGGTTGTATGTAACCCCTCACATTTCTGCAAGCATTTTATTATATGTTTTCATGGGACAACACTGAAGAAATGACACGTTGCTACAATTTTAAGTAGTCAGTGTACACACTTTTGTGACACACTATACATACTGTATAAATAGTTACTGTTGCCTACAGTAAATTGTGGTCAGTCTTCAAAGCTACCAGACTCCACTGATCATTTTCACCTCAAGAACAGAGAGCTTGATGGTCCATCATTGTTTGGCTTTGGTGTTTTGGGTTGAATTCAAACAAAAAATTCAAAGTAGTTGTTTATTGGGTGCAACAAAAAGTATATAAAAAAGTATACTTCCTCAAGTGCTTGAGCATTTTTTAAAAAAATCATTTTTTAAGTAATGAATGAATTTTATATGTCTACCATTGTAGGGTCAGTCACTTTGCATGGGTGACATATAGTGTAAGACATATATCAAAACACTTTAACACCAAGTTTGATGTCATGGGAACTTTAAGATTACTTTGTCTTAAATTGTTTCTCTAGATTTTACTAAACCTGCAACCTTATTTACTCTTGCATATGTTGCTTGATCTCACATCCACATATGCAATCGAGTGAAAAAAGTTTAATTCAAAATTCTGAGTTACTTTTGAAACAATTGGTTATTAATGGTAGACCGAACTAGACAAAAGCAGCTTTTTCATTTCCAGGAGCTAACTGTGGCTGTCACTGAAATACGCACTTAGTCACATACATGACATTGTGCTGGATGACTAAAGCTGTTTGAAAACACTTCAGAGAAATCATAAATCTCACCCGTGTGATGTTTGCCCTCGTAAATGCTGTAATGGTAAATGACCTGTCACTCTTGCACCTGAACCACAGCCACCATAGTGCAAAAATACATTTTACAAATGTAAAAAAAACCTTAAAACCCCTGCGTCATCCATCCTGTGTTACTGAAATGTGTGGTTGTCTGACGAGACAACACAGTCTTCATTCACTTAACCTGCCTAATAGTGGTCATTGATGTTTCTTAGTGAGCATGACTTCTTAGTGTCTCAAAAGTCTCACCATTGTCTCAATAAACTGGACAAGAAGTAAGAACTAATTGGAGTTCATATATTTATCACATATAAATTGTTACTACATTCTTAACTGTGGCACAAATTGCATTTTAACACATATGTTATGCTAGTTAATGCTTTCTGTCTGTCTGCCTTGCCTCTTGCCCTCGCTTGCTCATCCTCTTCTTTTCAGCTCTACAGCATAGAGCCAGGCAGTTCAAAAGCCTAGCCCTGGGCCAAAATGTGTCAGACATTTCTTGCTGTAATTCCTTCATCTCTCTGTTTCTCTATTGCAGCACATGCTGTCGCCTCAAAAAGCTCCGGAGAGATTACTGCAACTGGCTGATTCCAACCTAGGATCACTGGTTGTCGAGATGGACCAACTACACAGCAGGGTAAAAGCCCTTTTGTTGTTCTTTCAACCTTTCTTTAGTCTTTGTCATTGTCTGCCTTCCTTTCTCTCTTAATCTCTCTTCCGCTGTCTTTCTCTGTCTGCACCGTTCAAATCAACAGTTTCACGCAGCAAAAACACAGGTCGACTTTTATCGGGCCTGTTTGGTGTCTAGAATGAAAACGTTAAGACATGACAAATAATATAATATTCAAAATCTACTACCTACATTGTTTATATCCACGTTCCCTTTGTTTGTACAATGTTATTTGTCCAAAGTCCTTATCATGTCAGTTGATATTGTTCTGTAATAATGCAAATTTCCAATAGAAAAAGTCACAAACGTATTATTGTGCAGTGCTTTTACACCTCTGGAGCTCTGAAGGGCTTTCCCTGGTAGCTAACACAGCGTTAAAGGTGGTATTGTGTAAAAAAAATAATATTTAATTTGAAGTAGTCACTTTGTGTAGGAATGCAAAGCTCCCAGCACTCATGCCTCATTTGAAATCCTGGAAGTCCTGTGCGGAAGTTGGTCCAGCACTATCTACGACACACACTAGATCTTCTCAACTGTCTCAAAACAGCACCTGTCAACTTGACTGTCATTTTATGGAAAAGTAAAAAGTCACAGTTAGCCAAATCTCTCTAACAGGGCGGGTTGGGAGTGATAATTGTGTTGGTTCGTTTGTGTCTAATGACCTCCAGATTTTAAAGTAGAACTCAAATTTGACAGTCTGACCGTGGAGGACAACCATTGTCTTGATCCGCTCCTGATGCGCCTTCGGCCTTGAGAATTGTGGGCTCTTCCATTTTGAAAACTGCTGTTTGTTCTCTCTTCTCCCTAAACTTGTAACCAGGGATGATCCTCACTGGGGATAGGCCTGGCCGATTGCCGTGGCTGATATTTGGCAATTTTCTGATTATCGGTATTGATAAATTATTGACCAACTATTGATAAATTAAATGCACTACTTCAGGTCTGATGCAACCTCCTCTCTCTGTTTCTAGTCATTCTGTCGTTCCAGAAACGTCTCTGAAGGACAGAATGCGAAACTGAGCAAGAAACACAAATAGTTGCCACAAACCAGGAAATTAGATACTTTCCCCGTGGCTAAGGCTATGCTAATGGATAGCTGCTAAGGTAGAAGGGATCCACAGATTACCCTGAAACACAGTATGGAAGCATATAATTAATATTGCTTTAAGGTACGGACCTTAGTGAGTAAAAAAAAGTTAAATATTAAGTAACTAGACGTAACTGCAGGAGACAAACTGATCAATCTTAGTTGATCCCACATAAACAGAGAAGAGTATCCTAATTTAAGTAATAGTCACCCTTACTCATGAAGAAACCTAGTTATAAATGACAGATACATACTGTTAAAGCATTACATTTAATGTATATCGGCTCCAAATATCAGTCATTGGCCTTTTCTGATTACCAATAATAAGTATCAGCGTCAGCCCTAAAAAAATCCATATGGGTTGATGCCAAATCCCCAACATGGAGGTGGGGTCGTCACTGTAACCAGAGATCCTTGCATCTTCAGCGTGGCGATGCTTCTGCAGGTTCATGGTGAAATCCCAAATGCAAAGTTGTTATTGGTCACATAAACGAGTGTAACACAGGTGCCAATGTTGATCACACAGAATCTTGTTGCACAAGAGTTACTGCTCACACCTGTGAAATGCACATGATTCTGCCATGTCCCAGTCATGCCCAATAGGAACAGACTCAACGCTTTGCACCTTATGGGCCTGTGTTGGAGTCCATTTGTGCTTAAAAATATTTAAAAAGAAGAATTTCATTAATTTTGCATCAAACAAGTTTAGATCATCTCTGTGTTTTATACAGAAGGCAAGATTCTGTGCACTCTTTGTCTTTTTGTACACTCAATGTTGTTTTTTTTACTTTAAAATCCATAGAGTCACAGGTGTGTGTAAGAGGAGTTAACGAAAATAGAAAAGCACATTCTAAGTGGAGGGGGCTCTACAGATGCCAAGTGGAGGCAAATAACACTCACATTCATGATGTCAAGCTACACCCTTTTAGGTAGTGAGGCCTTGACATTTGTTGACAGCAATACTATCCCCCACACCCCATCACACACACACACTCACACAGCAGCTAAAATAATATAGCAGGGTCTTGTCAAATCACAGTAATTACCTACACTCTCTTTCTCTGTGTGTGTGTGTGTGTGTGTGTGAGTTAAATTGAGTGTGGTAGGATGTGTTTTCGTGTCTGTCAAGAATTCATCCATCTCTTGTATTCCTGGTCCTTGGTGTGTGTATAAATGTGTAAGGTTGTGTTTTCTCTTCATGTCGGTAATTCATCCATCTTTGTGTTTGTTTGCACACAGTAATATTGATAGTGTTTATGTGTTGTGTATGCATTGCCATCATCATCTGTCATTTTTTTTCCCTCACATCTAAGGCCTCATCCTTCATTGTTTCCTTTTCCCTCCTTAGACAGAAGTCAATATGTTCACTTATTTAACACTTGCTTATTGTTTGTTTATTGTTCCATAATGTATGTGCTCGTGCGTATAGGCCACGAAGGTGTCTGCTGATGGAGAACAGGTTGAGGATGATGCTGACAGGATTCATAAACGAGCTGAGGACCTGGAGCAGTTCATCAGGGATACACTGCTGGGAGCTAAAGGTAGCCCAAATAAACACCACCTCTCCTCCGTTAGCTGCCTCCATATCCTGCCAACTGATATTTCTGGATTTATCTGTCTATTGTCTCAGTGGTTTCATCTGTCATTAGACCACATTGAATTATATTGTGTTATATTAAATGTAAGAGATCCCAGTGGGAGATTTACATTATTACATTACTGGAGAATGTAATAGAAGAATATGAAAATATGAAAAGGTGAAACAAGAAGCTAATGAAATGAATAATTATGATGGCAGGGAATTTAAAATTGGCATTTAATACAACATCTTCAGAGAGACACCCAAGTTAAATTGGATATAAAATAATAACTGTGATAAGTGATGATCAAAAGTGGTTGTGGTGTTACGAACCACAACAAGGGATTTTGTTGTGCTACAGCCTACGTTTATTCAATTCTTTCAGATTTCAGATTGAAAGGGAGTCTTCGCAGTGACACAACAAAAACATCTTACTACCGACTTGTTAGACCAGTAATGGAAAATGTAGCTCAAACACAATGGCTGATGGGCCAGTGGCCAGCTGCCAGCGCACTGTGCCAGCTGCTGGTGCAAAGTGTTGCCTGAACAATAAAGACAGATCCAGCAGGCTGCAGCGTCACTAACCATGGTGATAAAGAGTCACCCACCAAGATAATAGTGTGCAATGACTCCGTTTGCTTTATTTTGTTTTGCACGAGTTAGCAAGTAAATGTGCCAGTTCCCTGGGAGGACGGCTTTATGTGGCAACAGAGAATCAGCACAAGCACAATGGTGCTGGCACATGTCTGGTTGGTAGAGGGAACTTCAAATGGTAGCACACATGCATAAAGCCATGCTGTAGCCTTTTGTTGGAGAATGCAAGTCCACTATTTTTCCCTTCAGGTTTTGTTTTTCATAAACTTCTAGGCGAAGCATCTGGCGCGTTCGCTGCTAAATGTTCAAATGTGTTCGCCAGCTAGTTGTCAACATTTTGTGTTTCTCTGTTGTGTTTTTGCACAGGTATTTTAACCTGCCGGTCCCCCTGCAGTTTTGGGGGATGTTTTGCTCCCATCACATTTTTGCTCACTGTGGGCACCTTTTTCTCAACAATATAAATACCTGCACCTCTATGGAAGAGCACAACCATGGCTAACAGGAGAGAGAGCTCAGAAACGTCTTTTATTCAGTATAACAAAACTATAAAGCTATAAATTATTAACAAAATAAAACAAAAGTGCAACTTGCTGGACTATTTATTTTATATATATATATATAAAATGTACAGCATTTTTTTGAAGTGCCCACAGATGTTACCAATAAGAGAAAACATGGCGGTTCATGGTGGTGTAATTTATTTCCACACGTTTCTCTTCTGTGCTCTCTGTAAACACAGCCTACAGTTCAGCTGAAAAGTCCTTGAATTTTTCTCAGGCGACTGTTGATCACAGCTCAGTGAATCTGTTTCTCAGTTGTGCCAAGCAGTGCAATTTATGTATTTTTTTTTAAAGGTGCAAACTATTTTTGGTAAATTTCTAAATGAGACATGTAAAAAAAAAAAAAAAAAGATTTGGATAATATATCATGATTTAAGCTAATATTTAATTATTTTTTCAACCGAATGATTTGTTCAAGGACATTTAGAAAGTTGACAAGTTTCTGGCTCTGAAGAATGGTGTCTTTTTGGCAGTTTCTAAAGATACCACACCTTTCCACAAGGGCATGTTTTGGAGTTCAGATGGATAAAGTTTTTTTTTTTTTTTTTTCCCAAGCTTTCATGTTTGCGTGATGCATGTGGAGCAGTCTGAATACAGCAGTAAATTAAATCAGTGAATTTGCAGGCGGGAAGCAACAACCTAAGTAGTTTGTTACTCATTCTCTTTGGGCTTTTGACTAGAAGCAACCTTGGTAACATTCACATAATCATGTTATCCAAAAATATTGGCCATAGCAGCTGTGAAAGAGCCTTCAACAAGTAGTAAATATTTCATAAGGCCTTTTTGCGCTGAAATCTTCGTGGCATTTACACTTGTGTGGTGAAGTTTTTTAAAACTTTGGTGTTTTTAGTTTGCCAGTTCCAGGTTTAAATGCTGCTGTGAAACTCTTGGAGATGCAAAACTTTGTGCTTCTTTCCAGATGGTTCATTTTGGTAGTGATGACTTCAGACAGAGACCTCTCCATCTCACACACACACACACACAACCACACACACACACACACACACACTCTGCATGTATAACCAGCAGGTAGTTGTTGTGTCCTCTTGTCTGGTGCAGCTGCTGCAGCTCCTCCTCCCTCAGCCTCTTCATCAGCGACCAGCTTGTGATGTGTATTTTTCTCTTGTGTCATCTCAGAAGGAAAATCACAAATGCTGCACAGGAGAGACTATCACTGAAGTCTAAAAGTGGTTTCAGAGCTTCGTGAGTCCAAGCCATCACTGTCCTCCCATGAGGGAATTCGTATTTTATCAGAGTACAAGAGTTTTGCACCTCTTCTCTTCCACACCTCTATGGACCATCTTCAGGCAGGAGTGGCATTTTGCAGATCACTTTGGCTGTTAATGCTGGGGTTGGTCAAGCTCATTCTTAGTTGTTGTCTCACACCCCGTTTAGTACGTATTTCACCTTTTCTGTCTTCCATATCAGCCCTGAAGTTCATATTTTTTCAGTAAAATGTAAAACAAAAACAAATGCTAAACATGAAAAGCAAAATTGTGCAATTTGGCAGCAAGAAGGTTGCTGGTTCGCATTCTGGTTGGGGCACCGGGATCTTTCTGCTTGGAGTTTGCATGTTCTGCCCGGGTTGTCCGGCTTCCTCCCACACAGTCCAAAAACATGTTGAGGTTAATTGGTGATTCTAAATTGTCCGTAGGTGTGAATGTGAGTGTGCTTGGTTGTCTGTCTCTAAGTGTGGAGATAGACTGGTGACCTGTCCAGGGTGTCCCCTGCCTTCACCCTAAGTCAGCTGGGATAGACTCCAGCCCCCCCGCGACCCTAGCGAGGATTAAGCGGTGTACAGATAATGGATGGATGGATGGATGGATGGATGGATGGATGGTTTAGTCAGTCGCTGACCTAACAGTCCCTACCCTAGATCCACTTCCTCACTTTTTTTGAAACTTTCTTTTGTAGCTGAAGTCTGCTGAGGTGTCATGAAATTGTACATGTTACAACGCTCCATTATTCTGAGCTGTTTCTTAAGTTTGTATGCGTGTGGGCTCAGTGGTTGAGCTTAAGGTGGAAATAAGACGCTGACATCACTATAAAACAAAAAAATAAAAACAGTTAACATCTGCCCCTGTCAATGGGCCACATTTTAGTTATTGTTTCACACGTGTTCTGTTGTCTGACTGCAGAAACAGAAAAAAATGAAAATGAGAACAGTTTTATTGGGAATGTGGCTGTATTAAAATACGGTCTTTGTTCATTGGTGGTCGAGGACTTGAGGACTTTACTTTGCACCTCCAAGTTTATACAACATACAATACACAATAAAATGTATTTTTACCGTGTGGGGCCTTAAAATCTGCAGTCGGCAGAAATCTGAGAAAGGAAAAAAACAAACAAACAAAAAAAAGCAAATTTGAAAATAGCTCTCCTCCTTCAGCTCTGGTGATCTAAGCACCTCCCACTACATGCTTCATTTGTGGCGACACCCACATTTGGATTTGAACCCTTACCTCCCAAGTGTACCTCCCGGATGTGATTGGCTGAACTCCCCTGTCACAGGCTACGTTTTCTACAGCCTGAAAACTATATTCTGTAAGCTTAGTGTGGAATTTTTGCCCAATGATTCTAAAAATAAATAAATAGAAATACTGCCTACCTCAGCTTTAACTTAACCCTGGACAGCTCCAGTTGAGTTCTAGTTGGACTTAGCAGATATAGTGTATTTTTAAGTGACTCCTCCCCCACACTGATGTCGAAAGAACAAATGTTCTCCATGTGAAACTGCGCAGTTCAAATAATTAGTTATTTTGATTACTGTTGTGAATTTTTTACGACTTCTGGGATGAAATGAAAGTTACCAAACCAACACATTCTGACTGGCTGTGATGAAACTGTCCTCGTCTTGTTGTTGCTCCTAGCTCTCTGGCCCGCTGCCTAATCACAGTGTGATTGTGGTTGTGTGTGCGTGTGTGTGTTTCTGAGAGAAGGGGAAAAGAGAGAGACTGTGTCGTGGCTCACTAGATGATTGAGAGTAGCAATTAGAGACTTAATTAGTGGCTATCACAAACACACACATGTACACACCGGATACACACACACTGATGCCTATGTGTTTTATGCAACTGTGCACACACACACACACACACACGCAGACACACATAATGAGGCAAGAAAATACTGTACACTCTTTCCTCAATGTGCGTGCACGTGTTTACTAGATACTATAATATGATTCCATCCACGTTTTAAGTGTTTAATTGGCTTTTAAATCCCACTATGTAATTATATGGCTGTGACACACACTTACAGCTTCACAGACACACACACACACACACACAAATGCAAACGCAGCATGCGCGCACATATACACATGCAGTACAGCTGTTCATTAGCATGATGGCTTTACTTCTGTCTTGGCTCTAATCACATCATGTTTACATTTCAAATGAGAGGAGATGCTGCATTGCCGCCACCGCCACCACCACACACACATGAACCCACCCACATACCTACAAACACACATGCACACACACACACACACACACACACACACATTATTTAAGTTTCAACTTGCTTTAATCACACCATGTTTACATTTCAAATGAGAAAGGAATGCATCATCAATTCAGACACAAACAGCTTGTTGGCTACACATGCATGTGTTGGAAATACACACACACACACACACACTCGTTCTCCCCCTCTTGCACAGACAGATACACATACATGCTCCTCATTAAGTTCCAGCAGTTTTGAGTATTATTCAAGTGAGCCTTGGAGTGTTTTAGTGTACTTTCATCATTGATTGGTTTGAGATTTCACTGCTTTTAATTTGATAAAAGCAGGGCAAACATGAAGTCTGCCAAAATCACTGGCTTTGAATGGTGTTGAAACAGACCGCGTGTGTTTGTGTGTGTCTGACTCTCAGCGTGTGTCTGTGTTCAAATGAGAGAAGATCAAATGGGGTGATTTTGTCTTTCTTTTTGTTGGAGCCATAAAGCTGAGACGTGACAGAGTCCAAAGACAGCGTGTCCATCACTGCTGTACTGTACATCTGTTTACTAGAAACATGATTCTGTGTGCATATGTGTGGGGTTTTTTGTCTGTTTTTAGTGTTTCAACATTGATTTTATAGCTGTTGCCATGGGCTAGAGCCAATAAATGTCTGGCTATTTTTAGGTTACATTGTTGTTGTTTTTTAATTAATTTACTGTAAACTCAAATGTATCCTAAATGGATAAGACATCAGAATGGAATTATATAAATGTCTATATGTTATTTATGAACAGAGTATACACACACTGTCTTTACGAACTAATGAATAATTTTCCAGTAAGATGATTGGTCCACTACTTTGGTAATGAAAAATGATTAGATGGATGGATGGCTGTTAAACTTAAAAAAAAAAAAAACATTCTTGGTGTTGTGATGATGAATCCTACTGATGCTGGGGGTCCCCTGACCTTCCCTGGTGCGTCATCAGGAAGTCAAAATTTCTCTTTGTTGGACACTTTGCTGTATGACAGAATACCTGCAAACTTGTAATGCTTATGTCAGTGTACTAAAATGTTAAAATAAGATGGTGAAAACATCACAAGTGCTAACCAATAACATGTTACCATAGTCGCTGGCTTGTCTGTGAATGTGTTAAAGTAGCGATCTGCTGACTGTCATTACTGAGGGTAACAACAAGCATGGTTTAACACGACTGGCCGTATATGTCTGGGGTAGCAGAACGAATGATAATCTACCTATTTCCATCATTCTGTGAGCAGCCATGATCTTATTATATAGTGCACCCGCATGAGTATGAGGACAGCAGGGCATAGTGAAAGTGAAAGTTGGTTACCTGAGTTGGAGGTGTGCAGCCTGCAGCTCCTCTTCTCACGCCTCACTGTGGCTGCTTCTCCTCATTCCATTACACCCTGCAGTATTTCAAATTGATCTGCTGTTTAAAAATGACAAAAAACAAAAGATTGCCGTCTTGATCTGCAGATGCAGTTTTGTTAAATGGTGGTAGTAAATGCTAAAGCTTACAAACTAACTCGTTTAATATTCTTGTGACTGTTTCATGTTTAAAAGTCAGCTTGTGTTCTGGTAGTTAACCCGCCGAACTCCATGTTGTTTCTGGGGATTTGTTTGCTCCTGTCGCATTTTAACTCACCGTGGCCTAATTGTTCACAGAAATACAAAGTCCTGCAACCCTGTGGAAACAACACAACAATTTCTGGAAGTAGAGAGAACTCAGAAACACTTACTCTCTATGCTACAGATATTTTATTACTTACAGTTTTAATGTATCTCCTATCTGCTTTTTTTGTTGTTTGTGACAACTAAAAAAAGTTTCACTATTTCCCACAGGAAATATCAGGAAAACTGGAAGAATTGTAACTTTTTATTGCTTGTAATACCTGCAACTACATGAACTGAATCTGTACATGAGCAGCATCCTCACAGCCGTCTCCCTGTGCGTCTGTGTGTCCAGACCTCCAATCTAAGGCTGCTGAGCTGAACCAGACGCTCTCGCGGAGAGATGGAACTCCAGACAAAAGCCTGAGCGAGATGAAGGAGGAGATCCAGGCCATGCTAGCTGAGATGAGAAAACGACAGCTGGGAGGGAAGAAAGGCATTGCAGAGGAGGAGAAGGAGTATGGAAATACATGAACACACAAACACACAGAGGTCATGCATCTCTCTCCCACACACAACAGAAACACAGATTTTTGAGAAAACTTCGAAAACAGACTCGTCTTTGTTTCAGATGCGTGCAGCTGAGTGCACGCAGACCATCATAGGTGTTAATTTCTTAATGAAAGAGTGAAGATGTGCCAAGAAGTGTGTTTGGCGTAGGAAAAAAAACGGAGTATGTTTGCAGTTGTGCACTTTATTTGTTTTAATGTTTCATGATTTTTTTTCATGGGTTTTTGTTTGTAAAGTTTGTGAGTTTTTAAGTCTTAAGATTTGCTTTTGTGGTTTTTTTTATATATATATATTTCAGACAAGAGGACTAGGCATACAATTTGTCCAATACACAAAATTACATACTTGAAAGAAAATGTAAATGCAAGCCCACCAACATTTTTGTAATTGCTGCTCTACCTTCAGCTAGACCTTCATGTATACTTCACCTTTTTTCTCAGCATTTCTCAATACATGTCATACATTTTCTGCATTTAGATGTAAATTACCTGGTGTTCTATTCAACTAATTGGTTTCTATTTGTATTTTACGTTCAGAAAATTAGCCAAGACTCTCATGAAACTTGTGTGAAATTCAGAGATAAACATCAACCCTGTGTCAGTTTTTCCGACGTCTATTGTTATTGCTTTTCAAAGCAGTTAAGTGGAGAACTCATCGCAGACTTGATGTCGCAGTGATTCAGACACTTGTTTCAATTAGAGTCTAATTGATTTGTTATCATACAGAAGTGAATTTAACTCCGTGAACGCCTGGAACGGTAAGAAAAAAATGCACGCCAATTTCATAAAATAGCAACACGCTCAGTATTGTTTGCAAAACGGTTAGCTGATATGACGAGGACTTGCATTTGCAGGATTCGCAGTTAAAAGGGTCATAACATGAAAAGTAATCATTGCTTTGATTGCTTTCTCTCCGTGATTTCCTCTTTTTTCTTCTTTTTTTTCTTTGTTTGACACTGGAGACATCAGGAGTAAGCGCCTTCCACGGAGCAGACGTCTGATTGTTACATATCCTGAAGCCATGACTTTCTGCTGATGTTTAACAGTGTTTTTTTACTTTGTCGCTCTCACTCACTTTCTCTGTCTTAAGGCATTTGATGGAATTAGTAATCTGTTCTCTTCATCCCTCCCCTCCCCTTCCTCTTCTCTCTGCCTGTCTCTTTTGGCAGTAAATGTTGACGAGGTCGATGAGTTAATTAAATGTATCACCGGAGGGGCAGAAACAGAGAGAGACATAAAGATAGAAGGAACGTGCAGTGAGAGGGAAAGTCGCAGAGGGAGAGGAGAGCAACTGACAGATGGACAGACGCTAGTAGTGGGAGAGTGTATAAGAAAAACGGGGACAAAGAGAAATTGCCACTGTCACTGAATGACTTGTCCATCAGCCTGCAGTTGATTCTTTGACTGAACCCTGAGGGGAGATTTCAACCACACAGAATCACAAGCAGAAGCAAATTGCTAAATGGAGTCTCCAATTAAATGAGCAACACTGGCACAGTTGTACATGTTTCTATTTTCAATATATTCTCATTTTATATATTTTCTGCATAAAAAACTTTGCACACAAGCTGCACATTTGGCACCGTATTTATGCCCAATACTGCCTTGCTGTGTAGTGTAGTCTTGTAATCATCAGATGGGTAATGGCTACTCATCCCTCCTCTTGTTTTTATTTTTTTTACCTTTTATTTTTTATTCAAACTTACATTCTGTTTTCTTTTTTGCTATTCCCCACAGGGTTCATTAAAGTTTCATCAAATCCAATCATTACCTTGCAAATATCCCCACAACTGTGTGAAATTGTCCTCTGAGTGATGTTAACTGGAGGACACTAGATCCGTGTTGTCCTAATTAATGCTGAAGGTGAAAAATAAGACTCATTAAAGGATGCAATGGTAAACATATGGTTATTAAAATGTTTTAAATGCTTGAAAGTGAGTGGGCCTTCTGAAAGTTCATGTCATAGCAAAGTATAATGAGAAAATTTGCAATTAACTTTGGGCTGCATTGCAAATCTTGGAAACCAGTGAGTCAGTTCAGGCAGTCAGCTTGAGCCTCCTGTTACACTCACATGGAAAATCTCCAATGCAACATGCAGACGGGTGGCCAATTCAAGGAAAAACCTGAACCCTTGACTGCTGCATTGAAGGGATCCACTCAATCAGTTATGCTGGAGGGGGCATTTTGATCACATGGTTTGGGTCACAAATCAATACAAGGCTGAATCTTAAAAAAAAAAGAATGGACAAGCCATTGAGAACTGCAGTGTTTACATTCTGGACAGGGAACACACATTAAAACAAAAAAACAATTTAAGGAAGCCATCTATGTTAAACTGGAACAGCTGTCAGTCGGTTAGAACTAAAAGGGCCTTCTTGGATGAGAGTTCAGACGTCTTCTAGAACCAAACATAGTCCAGCTGTCTTATACTGAAGCTCTTAGAATTACAAAGTTGTTCTGACTAATGAAACATTTCTGTCCTGTTGGGAATGGTCTCTTATTATCTCTTAGAATAAAAATGATCTGAATCATATGTCATTGCTTGAACTGACACTGCTTCCCTCCACCATCAGACTTGGAGAATCAAAGCCAAGGAGTAATTAAGCTGTTCTAGTCACGTGATGGCCCAATACCTTACTAAGAAATGTCCCTTTATTTAGTCATCCGTCTGTTTTTAAGCAGCCATCATCGTGATGGCAGTGTATTTAAGGGCATTTTATGGCAATTTATCCACTACATGGGAAGGTAAAAGTGTTGATTAACTGTATCAAACAGCCACACTTCAAATTGTCAACAGCCCCCACTGAGAGGGCAAGAACTGTAGCAGAACATAAAAGGTTTTTTTTTTTTTTTAGCTCATTTTAGGGACAAAGTCACCAAAATGAAGCTTTTTTATGGCCTCTGAGTAGCGACACTTGCTCTAGGGGCACTTTGTGTTATAGACAACCACAAAGGTAGTTGTGTAAATCATAAAAAGCACTACTCAAGGAAGGACCCTTCTAACTTTCTAACCTCCATACTGCTGGCTGTACAAGACATGGGCATGAACGTTGGCTCCTCGGTTTTAGAAATTTCAAAACACCCATAGAGCACTGATGGAGTATACTGGCTCCCTAAACCATCAGCGCTCTGCGTACTACTGCTCACCTGAAAGCTCTACACTCACTTTCTGCTTCGGTTGTGGCTAATTTCGCATTTCATAAGCCTATCCTGGAATACACATGTAGCCTCTGAGTCTACTGTGCCCTACAGGGAAAATTACTAATATCTCTGCTCATTCTCAGCCACACTGAGCTTGATAATTCCTTGTGAGGAGGGATGAGATTGTTGCATACATGCCAAACACTAAGATTATACAAATACCCTACATAAATACATTTGCATATAGTCCATCCCACGTCAGTGGGCTGATAAAGCTGTAGTTTGGAAAGGATGAGAACTGCATAACAACGCTGTGAGTTATTAATGAAATGCTCCTTAAAAAAACCCTGATGATGGTTTGAAGTTCCTTCTATAGTGCATGTGCTCTACTTATGCATTCATTTGAATGCATACTCTCTGTAATGCAAAATGTATGTCTTAGAACATCTTTATTAAACAGGCACACTTCTGAGGCCATTTGGATTGGTTGAAGTTATTCTTTAGAGTCGTGTTCTCTGCCAGTTTTATCTGTTGTTATTAATGTAGAATGCCAGTGTCCATTAGCACATGTTGCTTTACCCGCCCACCCACTCACATACAAACACACACCCATTAGTGTGATATTTTAAATGTTTTACATTGCTTCAATTTAATCTAACTTAGCCTGAGGGGTCAATAGAAGAAAGTCTGCAATTTCATTCCACCATTTCAGTTTTCAGTCACATGGAGTGATTATTGTCTGAACACTAGTAGAAGCTCTGCTGCACATCACAGCAACTCCCCTCCTCTGTTCTCTCTTCTGTGAATTGTAGTATTCACATGTACAAATGTATTCCACCGTTCCACTAACCCACGTATAACACTGTGTGACATGTAAATAAGCTCATCTCTCCCTTCTTCTCCTTCCAGTCTGGCAGAGGAGCTGTATCAGAAAGTCAAAAGGATGTTTGGTGACCCCCATCAGGCCACAGAAGACCTAAAAGCAGAGGTAATTACAACTGTGCTCTTTAATAACATTTTGCAAATATATATATATTTTTTTTACTATTTTATCTTTAGTTGCACTAAACGAATGACATTAACTTTATACCGTCCTGTCTGCTTTCCAAGATCAAAGAGAAGCTCTCAGACCATGACAAGAAGCTCCAGGAGGCCCAGGATCTGCTCAACTCTGCCCAGGGACAGACGAGGCAGGCTGGCTCACTGGCTGGACAAAACCAAGCTAACCTCACAGCGCTGGAGGTGCAGCCACACACAAGTCTTACATACATACTCATAAAGCAATGTGCCTGAATGCTAAATCACATCCATATGTACAGTTTTCTGAATGTGTTGTGTAATTGACTAAGTGACAAGCAGAAGAACTGTTGTGTTTTACTGCCATTGTCACACTGACATTGGACTATCTACAAATATTCTTATACTTGCATGTCTGCATTTATATTTATGCGATGAGTGCAATTTGTTTTATTTCTGCAGGTAAAAATATTAACACTCCTGCTAAAAAAATGACAAAAACACTGATCGTCAGTATTTCTAGGTTTCTGTAATCCACACATTTGTGCAGAATTTGTTTCAGTTCCACTGGTTTTGAGGGGAAGCGTAGATGAAAGGATATTGAACAAGTAATAAGTACATTTATTAAACATAAGCTGTTAGCTAGTTCAAGCAGACAACTGAAGACGTGCTGCTACACTCACCTCTGACATACTCGGCAGTATATTTAATGCATGCTTTGTTCTACTTTTGCTCTGCCTGAACAGCTGCTGCTGTATTGGTGGTGTGTAGACCTCCAAGCTAGCATCCACCTGCAGTCGTCTGTAGGATCTTTCTATTAATTCCCACAAAAAGCTGGCTGATTTGCTATTGAACTGACTGGAGGTGTTAATTCTACACAAAGAATGAAAATAGTTGTGTTCACTTCTTCTGCATTGCTTGTGTTCAGACAGATGTGCTTTTAAGTATTTCTCATGAGGAGGACAAATTCAGAGCAGTGATGCTGAATGTTAACTGTATAGAAGACAAAGCAAGTAATAAAATATAGTTTCTGATTTAACATGTTCAAACTTTTTGGATTTTAGTCAATATGGTTTTTGAAAACCTCCTGAAAACCTTAAAAATCTTCTTTTTTTTCTTTCGTTTTATTTATTTATTTATTTTTACATACTCCTAACAGATAAAAAAAAGAAACCAACAAACATTTATTCAGAGGATTATTTTACTTGTCCAGAGGAAGCATCCCGCAGTGATCTCAAGCATGCACTCATACAGTATTCTCTATCTTTCTCTTTTTATCTCACTGACCATGCAGGGTTTTTCTCTGTAAAGAAAAGCTTTATGCAGTGATGAAAGTGGAATAAGAACGCTATAAACACTGGTATCTTGTACCATAAAGAGGTTTTTGGAACTCGTCTATAGAGAAAAAAAATAGCTTCCTTGAGTAATTGCTCTGTCACACACAAAATTTCAGTTTATTTTGAACATTCACCTTCACACAAACTCAGACTCACACACAACATGATCTGCAGCCAAGTATTTATCGTATGTGTCATTGTGAAAAATAAATGGAAAACATCGGTTTGCAGTTGTTTTTTCATTTTGGATCTTTTAGCACTTTAGCTTTTAAACATTATGTAAATATATTTGATTAAAAAGACCATGAGTTTCAGTTGCAAAATGATGGAGAGGGAGCTTTATATGGCTGTACGACAACACAAGCAGTGCTGGTTGCATGTCCATGCTTTAAAATGTTTAGAATATGTTATAGCTATTGATCTTTGTGCGTTTTTCTTGCAGAGGAAGCGGTCTGCAGTCAGTGAGGTGCAGGAGGAAGCACAGAAGGTACTTGGAGACGGAGAACGTCTACTGGAGGAAGCTAACCAGCTTTCTGACAACATCAACAAGGAGTTAGAGGTACAAAACCCAACCTTCAACAAACCTGTTGGACTCCTGCAACTCTTTCAAACTTTTATCTGTTGTTCTCAGTAAAGAGGACGTAGAAGAAGTAAAAGAAAACTTATGTCTGTGCTCCGTTGTCTCCGTCTTTAGTTTTTTTTCATTTTCAAAAATTATAAATGTATTGTTTATCTAATAAGTAAGTGCTTTGCTGTGTAGATCAGGGGTTCCCAAAGTGGGGGTCGCGACCCCCCAGGGGGTCACGACAATGATTTTCAGAATCCTGTTGATGTAACCCCTGGAGTGATTACAATGGATTAACGACAGTATCATTTGGAGGTGACACTTAACAGCACCACAATAAACATCACAAAAGCACAACTGACTTTTGGGATCGTACTTCCTCTGCGAATTTTGGGTCCCGTGGAGGCCATGGGGGTCGTAGAAAGGTTGCAAGGGCTCTGTCAGAAATGCGTAAAAGAGAAACAAACCTGCCTTGCAAGTTGCTGCCTTGTGTAAAATAGATCCGGACCCATACAAATTGATTTCAGGACAAAAGTTAAGACTTTATAACAAATGGTGATGAAAATAAATATGATTTCATGTTTTGTGTAGTGCTGTGCTGTCCAGGGTCCTGAACTGTACATCTGATTAGATTATGGTACATCCATTATTTGTTCGAAGCAATAATGCAATCGAGGGTCACTCGCGTGCGCCATGAGCACACCTTTTATACTCGTGGCGTGGGGTGATGCACGCCCGCCTCGCGTTTGGTTTTGTTCATGAGTTGTGAGTGTGTGTGCCATGCTTTAGAGCACTTGCTCCCTCATTGCATGCAATGTGTGTCTTAGACCACGGATTTTCTTCCCATGGTGCCTGAAAAAATTGCACGTCTCACTCACAAACTCCTTGCAGGGGGAACAAGTTACACTTGCTGTGTCGCTGATTCATAGAATCCTTTTGACATGTCAAAGATCTTCCCTACGTGCTTACCGGCTGTCTGCTACCAAGACGAACTTGCATGGCACGTACCATTTTGCAGGTATTTTGGACGCAGACAGGTCATAGGAGCCCATAGGGCCGGTTTTGACCGAGGCTTAAAATCATATCATGGTTGTCAGGCTGTTCTGTTCCTTTTTGTTGTCGTTTTGCCCGTGTTTGGATACACCTATTAGTGCGTTTGTCCGTGGGCACGTTTTTGTTATGTTTCAGTCACCGCCGGGGATAGCGGGGGTCACCAGTCTCAGGAACCAGTCTTTTGGGGGTCGCTGCCTGAAAAGTTTGGGAACCCCTGGTGTAGATGACAATATGGCAACAGTAAATACTTACAAAAGAGATGATATCTCAACCCCACATCACCACACAAAGTATGCCTCCATAGCCTGTATTCTCTGGCTGTAGGACTTGGAGGAGATGGAGAGAGAGCTCGATCCTCTTCATAAGCAGCTGGATGGTAGAGTCACTCATCTCACCAACGGTCTGAAGGACGGCAGCCTGGCCGATCATGTGCACGACGCAGAGGAGCACGCCAAGCAGCTGAATGAATCTGCAGCTATTTTAGATGGGTAAATGCATACATAGCCACTCATTGGGTACATGTTTTATACAAGGTAGGGCTATAACTAGCAGACATGAATGTCTACTTTGTTATACAAGCTACACTGTAGTACCATAATACCCTATTTCTGGCAGTCCATCTGCTTTTTAATGGATACTATTTTCTGGGTACATGTCTGTTTTTTCTCTTTCATGTTCGCATGAATCAATATTGAAGCATATAAATAAATATATTGACATTAAATATATTGATTAATTTAATATATTTTATTATATATAAGTTTTTGGGACTGTTAAAATCATAAGAAACACATGATTTTACCAAAAACAAGTCCTGTCAGCTGTGAAGATGATCGTGGCTACACTGACATTTTTAAACTCGATAAAGCTACCACTGATTTTACTGTCGGCTTAACAGCTCAGATTACATGAAATATGCGTATAACAAATGGCAAATGATCCAAAATTGTACCACTTTATAAGACTTGCTTCACTTCTAAGGTAAACTGTAAGGCATTTACTGATTGCTTCAATTAAAACCAACTATTCAGGTTTACATTTAAGTGATATCCAACAAGCGTGTGCTCACTTCTGGTGTAAGCTGTACATTATGTTACGTATTTCTTCACAAACTACAGCGCTTTCAAAAGTAATCCTCACTCATGTTTTCCTCTCCCGTGTTCTCGCAGCATTTTGGCTGAAGCTAAAAACCTGTCCTTCAATGCAACAGCTGCCTTCAATGCCTACAGTAACATTAAAGCAAACGTTGATGCAGCAGAGAAAGAGGCAAAGGCAGCCAAACAGAGGGCAAGTGAGGCGCTAGCACTGGTAAGAGAACGTACACCTCCATGTGCAGACACACACACACACACACACGCATATGCCGCATAACAGATTCCAAATTGTCTAATTTTCCATGTTTTTCAATGCATTCTCTGTTGCCCATTGTGGACAGTAAATGCTTCCCTACCAAAAGCTGCAATGTAAATATATTTATGCTCTATGTAATCCACATCGTGTTCAGGTACTGTATGTATACTGTAGATACCCAACACCAGCATTTTAGCTATCCACACCGTGAAAGTGTACTCTCAGCACAAGTACGGTGTGTGTGTGTGTGTGTGTGTGTTTGTGTGTGTCTTGCAGTAACAGTAATGTAAGCTTGTGCTCCCCATTTGTCATGGCCAAGAGATCAAAGCACTCCTCTGTCCCTCTTCTTCCCTTCTTTCCCCCCCCTCCTGCTTTCATTATGATGACTACACACACCTGAAATATTCCTTTTCCTTCCTCTTACCTTCTTTTATTTCTTAATTTATTCGTTTTTCTTCTCCTTCACCTTGTCCTCCGCACAAGTTTTTTTTATTTGTTCTTCATTTTGCCTTCCTACTCATCTCTCATTTTCTTTTTCCATTTATTGTATGATAGTTTATTTTCCCCTCTCTCCTTTTTTTATTTTAATTCCTGTGAGCCAATTTATTTATCCGTCCCTTTTCTGCCAGCACTTTACCCTTTTCTTTTGAAATCATTACACTCACTTGTATTTTTTCAGCTTGTGTCTTGATTTTTTTGTTTTGTTGACTATGAGATAGAGAACTGAACAGACAGTCAAAGACGGCAATAAAAGAAAGAATAAAGTGATGGTGGAGAAAGAATCCAATGAATAGTTAAGTCAGTTGAATGCCTTTTTTAGAGTCATTTAGCAATGCAAAATAATGACGCTTTGATCTTACAGAAAGATAGGACCGTATGCAGATTACTGTACCTTTTTATGTATCATGAAGCATGCTTTTTAAAATTCATGTAGAATATTTTGGAAATATTTTTAGTAAGGGCATCTTCAGTCACAGATTTTATACTGTTGCTCTGTATGTAGGCTTTAGGTCCAGAGGTTCCAGTGAAGGAAGCAGCTCAAGATGCTCTGCAGAAGAGTCACGTCCTGCTGAACAAGGCTAAGCAGCTTCAAAATG
Organism: Stegastes partitus; assembly: GCF_000690725.1. Taxonomy (NCBI): domain Eukaryota; kingdom Metazoa; phylum Chordata; class Actinopteri; family Pomacentridae; genus Stegastes; species Stegastes partitus. The sequence continues at coordinate 938,829 of NW_007577740.1, forward strand.
ATGTCAAAGGTACCCTGAGTATATATATATGTGTGTGTGTGTAAGAGTAAATATATAGAATAATGTAGTAAGATTATTTCACCTATAGTGTTGTAAAAGTGTTTTTCCTATCTTTGAACCAGTGTATCTGCTATCAGTGTCACTCTTCATCCACTGCTCTATGACCTGCTGTCGATCACTCATCCCCATCAGGGAGGTGAAGGAAGTGGTTTTATTAGTGGGCGGCCTTGGCTTCAAATCAAACCACTAACATCATTTACTTTGTCTGTGTGTTTTTATGTGTGTGTAGAGAATGCAGATAGTGTGGCCGGGCTGAAGGGCAGAGTTAAAGCAGCCAGAGACAAAAGCAAAGACCTGCTCAAAGCTGTCAACGGAACCATGGCAACACTCAGCGCCATCCCCAACGGTATGACTGCATGAATACACTGTGTGTGTGTGTGTGTGTGTGTGTGTGTGTGTGTGTGTGTGTGTGTTCGGAGAGAGATGAAGAGAGGATGGATCAATATCAGCGTGCGCATAGAGGTCAGTTGTTCTGGTAAACTCAACTTGACACATGTCAGTACTCACAGATACACACTGCAGCGATAGTGAGGCTGTTGAACTGAAGCGATGCACACGCTTGTGTGTGCATCAACATGCAGAAAACGCTTAAATGTAGCTACTAAATGGATGAGACCTAGAGGTTACTGCAACATGTAAAATTTCTGTTTAAATCCCTGTGAGAGAGTTAAAAGTAACAAAATATGCGTACCATGTCACGGTGGGTCAGACTGATAGAGACTCAAAGATTATTGGCCTGATTTTCTCAGGATTTACCCAACTTGGTAACACAGTCACATGTTTGGTTCAGGGCGATGTTCAGCAACAGTTTTCCACTGATGGATTCTGACAACTGATAAATCCAGTTTGAATATTTACAGCTTTTTGAAATATCCGTATTTTCTGGTTTCTTTCCTCCTCTGAGGCAGTCATGTAAACATCTTTGCATTGTTGACGAAACAGATATTTGAGGATGTCATACTTTTCATAATTTTCTAGCATTTAATAGACCAAACAACTAATCAATCACTAGTCTTTTCTCTGTTAATCAGGTAGTTGTTCAATGAAAATAAGCGTTGGTTGCAGCCCCAGTTTACACTCTGGAGTCACCACTACTTTTACCTCCCATTCCCCACAGTGACCAAACAAACCAGTGCAACACTACTAGTCTGAATGCAAACTCCAACATTAGAATCAGCTCACGTTAAAGACCTCCCACAATGAAGCACACTGGTCTCAATCAATTCCACCATAAATATTTTTAAAAGATAAGCTCCACCTGACTTAACTATATCACAGTTTTTTTTTTAAAAGGCATCATACTCAGGCTCAGTCATGCAACCCCACTGTTTAATGCCTGTAATTGATATATCTTTTATGTTTCTCATGTCGTGTTCTTTGACAGACACAGCGGCTAAGCTTGCAGCTACAAAGGCTGTGGCAGCTGATGCTAATGCCACAGCCATAGACGTGCTGGAGCGCCTTGGAGATTTGAACCTGCGACTTGGTGGCCTTCAGCGCAACTACAGTGATCTGGAGGACACTGTCAATGCTGCCAATCAGATGATCCAGGACCCAGAGAAAAACAGTAAAGTCCTTTGTTATTGGGTTGTTACATACTCTAGTCATAGTGGTAATAACAAGAAACACCACAACATCTCCGTTAAAATTGTCTTGCCTCATTTAGCATTAATATGGGCTTGTTTTTGGTTGGGTAGTTAAATATTTGCCATAAATAGTAACTAATTGTTCTTACTGAACTGCACAAGTTTTTATATCAGCTGTTGAACTATTTAGTCGTGACAAATTTATTTTCTTTGTTTTGTATTTTGCTTTACTTTCTAAATTTGGCTTTAATTTGATAAAGTAATAGTACAGTCTTGAGACTCAGTTCCAACCATAGACTGTATAAAAGATGGACGTAGCAACCGGCCCTGGAAAATGAAGCCAACCTGGAAGTGTCAAAAACCTGCGTCCGCGAGCTGCTGGCTCCAAAAAGCCCTGGCTCCCATAGACTTGAATTGGAAAAGAATTGATTACAGATCACGAAATACTGCATTCCTACAGCTCAGGATGTTTTTCTTATTAGTTTTCATTGTCAAATCCAGAGATCAGGTGGCCAATCTGAAAATAAATCAATACTGAATTTTTAAAAAAGCGACGATACAGACGAAGCGACCAGAAGGCGGTAAATGTGGGCGGGCAGAGAGGGCCTGTCTCTCAATCTGTCTGACCAATCACTGCTTGTATGGTTCCGCCCCCCTCCGACGATTTTTGCGTTACTGGCTCCAAAAATCCAAGATGTCAACCAGGAAGTAGCAAAACCCTGGCTTCATTTTCTCAGTGCAGAAACCAACGGATGACGTCACGGTAGCTACGTCCATCTTTTATACAGTCTATGGTTCCAACTGAAAGATTTTGGAAGATACACCTGCTTATCTTAACTTTTGACATTTTGGAGTTTGAAGTTATTGTCTCAGCGCCACCTACAACTGGTCAAGTCAAATGAAATTTGATATTGTTCTTTCTGTCTCTCTTTTTCCAACCCCCCACAGCCATCAGTATGTATATTTCATTTACCTTAATATAAGCACTCATCTTTGTAAGTGGTGCACCAATACCAGATTGTAAACACAACATTATCTCCCAGGCAGCACACATTTGTACACATTTGTTTGCTTTGGAAAATTAACTGGGACATTTTAAATCACTGCTTAAACACTGTATAGTCAACAGCACTGTGTTAACGTGGTGTTTTGGACTTCATTAATATTACCTATGTCCCTGTAATCTGACTTCAACAACCGTATTGGAGCACCACCCATAAATTTTATCACCATCTTTAATAGCTATACAGTAAACAATAGATGCTTCTAATTTTGCGTCCAGCATGAGCATGAGAGCTCTGCACATTGCAACTTGTATTCTTTCTTTTCTTTAATTCTTTCTATTTCAGTCTTGAGCTTATACACAATATACAATAACTTACATTATGTAAGTAAACAATACAGTGAACGCTGAGCTACGCTAATTGTTTGGCTCTCGCTGGCTTTTCCATCTTTCTTCCTCTTCCTCTATATTGCTCTTCCTTTAGTAATTTCCTCAGCTACATTTTTTTTTTTTTCTCCATCCGCTCCTGCAAGCTCTCCACTTTGTCTCAGCTATGATATACTGTATAAGATTAGAGAACAAGTACTGTACTGTTCTGTATCCCTATTGTACTTGATCCCTCTCCACCCCCCAGTCCATGCTGCAGGAGCTAAAGTGAAGGATTTAGAGGATGAGGCTGACCGGCTGCTGGAGAAGCTGCAGCCTATCAAAAAGCTGCAGGACAATTTGAGGCACAACATCTCACAAATCAAGGAACTGATCAACCAGGCCAGGAAACAAGCTAATTCAGTAAGTTGTTAACACTTTGGCTTGTACAAATGAGAATTTAAATGTATCATGACATAGTAGTGGCATCAACACTTTTGCAATCATTTAATTTATCTAAGTATGTTTGGATTATTTACGTGTACATCCACTGGTGCAATATTTTAGTTTTTTTGGTGAACTTTTTCATTTAATTTCCTTTTTTCAAAATTGTCCTTTCTGCCAGTTTAAAGCTTCTTGCTGTATAAAAGGTCGACATCGCCAAATTAATACTGGATTTACATATTGATCACACAATTGAAGTTTTTCTGTAAGTAAAACAGGCATCTCAGATTGAGTCAACAGCCTCTATCCGAGTAACTATAACCCAATTTTGCAATACTTTGACTTTTTCTGTACAATACATTTGTGTAGGATAAATGAAAACTAAAATACAAGATAAAAGCTGTGATGCAAGAGTCTGCATGCCATTAATTGTTCATTTGTCTTCTTTTCTTCCTGTTTCTAGATCAAAGTGTCAGTGTCATCGGGTGGTGAGTGTCTCCGTAGTTACCGGCCCGACATCAGAAAAGGGAGGTACAACACCATCATCCTTCACGTTAAAACCACAACACCTGACAACCTGCTCTTCTACCTGGGATCAGCCATATATGTGAGTCCTGTTCATTTGAACATACTGCACACATGACAAGGTACACAGAGCTTAGCCATGTATGTATGGTTCTAACTTACACATGAATTTACTGTATATTGTCAAAAGTACAGTTTAAACATTTACACACAAACCTGACACATTCATTTACTCACATTCTTTCCCAAAGACTTGCCTTAATTCAATCCAGAACCACATTTATAACTAAATTTAATTGTGATTTTAAACTTCAGCAGCTTTACGAGTTTTTTTGGTTTTGTTTCTTTTTTTCATTTAAAAAATAATTGGAGTCAACATGAATTATTTTTTCCAAGTGACCCCTGGTGTTACCAGTTTTGGAGAAAAATTGTGCTTTTACATATTAAAGATTTTTTACTGTTTACATGTTTAATAGACCTCTGTCCTTATCACCTATCTGCTCTGTGTAAACACAGTCTGCAGTTCAGCTGAAAAGTCTTTAAACTTTTTGTTCTTTACAGGATCTAATTACTGCAAACAGTTCAGTTTGGCAAATTTTTAACATTTTTACACTTAAGTGATTCTGATGAAATACAATATCATAGTTTTTAGCTTAGATTTAGTTGTTGTTCCAAAGGTAAGGAAAAGTAAAACATGATTACTTAAGGACTGCCCTAGGTTTCAAATATGAAGATTCTTCTATGATTTTACTGTTTTGGCTGATAAAGGCTGTAATTTTGGCGATTTTATAACAGTAACAGGTTGAGAAAGTTTAAATTTTTCTTTGTCTTTTGAGAACTATCCAAAATGTCAAAAAAGACTGTCAAGTGTTAACATTTAGTTCACATTAATTGGGAAAATCTTGATTATAACAAACTATAAGTGTGATTTATCATGTCAACAGACACCAAAATGTAATTTAGCAGTCATCGAATCCATTGGGGTAACTAATACATCTCCATGGCTCCGTGTGAAAATGGTCAAACTTTGTCTAATTTTGCAAAATGTTTCATATTAAGGCATTTATCATATTTAATATAAAGTTGAGCTGCTGTATCTTGTGCAACATTTATCATACTTGAAAATGCCTGCATTGCAAAACACACAAAAGAACAAAAAAGCACACACTTGCATTCCGCTCCTACACTGCACACACACACACCAACATTCACACACAGCCTACACATGCTCCCAGAGTGATTTGTCTAATATCAGAATAATTAATATGTCTTGACACACACTGGCCACCCCTATAAACATAGCACAGTGCTGTTTTAAGGTATCACTGATAACCCCAGAGTGTGTGGGGTATGTGTGTAGGCATGTGTGTGTGTCTTAACAAGCAGCAGCAATTAACAACAAGTTTATGTTGCTATCTGCTTTAGCCTGATTTCCCTTGAGAAATCTTTGCTTTGCTTCATCTGACTGGGAAGTCTTGAACGCACATGCATGTGTCTCTGTTTTTGTGTGGCTCTCACTCATATTCTCTAATAGTGAAGAATTCAGGATGAATACTAATTCTGTGTGTGTGTGTGTGTGTGTGTGTGCGTGCGTGCGCACCACTAACATTTGCTAATAGTGTGTAATGCTAGTTGAATAATAACGATGCTGCCCTGTGATCTGTACTAATGAATAATCGCCATTACCCCAGAGAGACTAGAAAGTGTGTGCACTTGTGTGATTGTGTGTGTGAGTCATTTGTGTCTTCAAATGTGACTCCCTAATATTCTCTAATTGTGCATAATACTATATGAATAATAATGCTGTGTATGTACTTCAGAGACAGCATCCAGATGAGAGCATATGCTCAAAATTCACTTTTTTTTGGCTCATACATAAGTAATAAGATCATTAATCAAAATACAGCAAGATCCAGTGAAAATCCACTTACAGAGACAGATGGAGAAAACTTCAGCCTTTGTAGTCTCAGAATAGACTAGAGCTGGGTGTTAAATCGCTTTACTGTTCACTCATTCACTATTCCCTACATGATAGATACACCATGCGAGTCTCTGTAGTAGGTAATAAATTGAGGGTTTGGACACTTATTAATAATCATCATTTTGCATTTCTGCCATCGGTGCTGCATAAAGGCATTTCACTGCACATTGTGCTGTGTGTCACTGTGTGCGTAGCAAACGTGTCATCTCAGGAGTAACATTTCATTATTCAGTGTTCAACACAAAACAGTGTAATAGCTTTAAATGGAAAGAATTTTAATAGGCAAATGTTTCCAAATACCCTTTGCACATTTGGAGATGCATTTATATCTGAGTTCCAGATCTGATGACCTTGGGTTGGGATTGGTGTGGTATAGTGACCAGTTTGCATAACCTTTCTGATTTAAATCCTGCATCTGGCCTCTTCTATCTGCCATATAATTACCATGCAGACATTTACATTGCACATTAATATTAGACTGGAGGGTCTGTTTACATTGCTGGCATTATTACCGCCACAAAGTTTTTGATTAGTTGACAAATGTCCCTGATGGTTTAACCTTTTTCCTTTTTCATGGCATTTTGCGCACTCCCAATTTTATGGCAGTGCAACACTAATTTCCTGAAGTACCAATTTATTACAAACCACACAGAGAAAACCATCCTCAGATATGATGGATACACTTTACCTCTGCATAAGTTAGTTTGCTTTAGTTTTTGTTTCTGGCCCATTCCACATGAAATATACATCAGACTGCTTCATAAAAAAAACCTCTGGTTGTACATTCAGTAAACAACTGAAGTGAGTGTGCCATGTACCTTAAATGTCAAATGACTCAAAGTATGCACCGAGTACGAGTCGTAGAATCAAAATTGAAGACACATCCAAAAGTGGTAAAGAACGACTGAGCCAAGGTCCTGTGGGACTTTCAAATCCAGACTGATAAACTGGTGTTGGCAAATCAAGCAGACATTGTGGTGGTCGATAAACGTCAGAAGAAAGCAGTAGTTATAGATTTAAGAGGAGCAAGTGGAGAAGCTAGAAAATACCTGGAGAGTGAAGACAGCAGTAGTACCAGTGGTGTTCACAGCACTAAACCCCCAAACTGGGAGAGGAGCTTCATCAGATCCCTGGAACAACATCTGAGGTCTCTGCTCTTAAGCTCCCCGGCCTCTGGTTGAGAACCTGAGTTTGAAGGAGACGTAAGACCGACAACATGGGTGGATAGGGTTGTTTTTGTTTGTTTGTTTTTTAAAATATGCATATATGATATGTACTTGCTTGTGTTCCATACTGCATACGGAAACAAAACAGAAGAAAAGTTAGATTATAAATGCACTGCTTACTATAAAGAGTGCATCATGATCAGGGGTAAACTGTGTTCTATTCTAATATTGAAATGTTTCACATGTGAACAATCTTTTACATCACTTCGTATTGACTACAGTCAGTATCTGCTTTTATCTTACTAAACTAAATATTACACAATTACCAGTAGGAAGAATAGAAAACTACCTTTGTTTGTTTGTTTGTTTGTTTGTATTTTTTCAATGTTTTTCTGTCAGCCTGCACTGGATACAGTAGACTGAAGTTAAATTAGGTTCAGGTCATTGACTCTGTTGACATGACGACATGACAAAAGCAATATTGTGTCCAAAAAACAGTTTATATACAATTTGTTCAGCGTATGTCCTCTGTGTGTTTCAGGTTGATTTCTTGGCCTTGGAGATGCGTAAGGGGAAGGTGAATTTCCTTTGGGATGTGGGTTCAGGTGTGGGGAGGGTCGAATATCCCCATCACACCATCCATGATGGAAACTGGCACAGGATAGAGGCATCTCGGTAAGAAATGTGCACTCACATACACATGCATGCACACGTGTTTTAACTCTAACATATATGTATGCAGCCTTCAAACGGCAACATTGGCTATAATGCAAAGGATAGTTCCATTTTACATTTCAACAGGGGAACCAGGAATGTTGAGAAGCATTAAGATGCCTCTCAGCTTGTGCGCTGATATTCTATTCATAAAAAACATGTATATACCAGCATGAACCCACAGAGTAAGCTTACAATATTAATATAGAGCACTGTAAAGCAAACACGTAAATTCACTCTACATGCAAATCTATAGCACATATTTTAAGGTTTCATTTTATGATAGATATCATAAAATGAAAGTGTCATAAGGTATGCACTTGATGAGGCTTCTTGTTTTTGTAGTTTTACTTTGACAGGCATGCTTTATATAATGACTGATATATTCTCTTTGTCCTCACTCTGGGCACTCTAATATAACCAACAACAACCAATAGTAACAGCAAAAATAAGCCAATAGCAACCACAGGACATCATCTCACTCATGCTACTGTGGAAAACACATTGTTTCACTTGGGAAATCAAGAGTTTGCAGCCTTGTCAGCCCGTGGCACGTCATTACATAGATACAGTGTAATCTAGCGGACAATTTAGTTCTCTGTGGAAGCTGCGGCGGTGTTGTATACAGACCATCCAACACAAGACCCATTCACACAAAGACGATGCCCCACCTGCACCATGCATTTCCATCTGAGAGATTTCCCAGAGGTGTTTTCCAGTAGGATCACACAGACGATCAGTCTTAAAAATGTTCCCCTATACAACACAGAAATGCTCTTCCTGCTTTGAAAACAAACTCCAAAGTGGGCAGTTCATTTTACTGTACAGCTCAGAGGTTCCCCTGCAACCAACTGGTTCCACATTGTGCTTGTATCGTTTGTCTCTAGCATGAAGAGCTCATAAAAACTGATTCCAAGTGGCTCCAACATCCAAAGTCATCGTAATATAAGCCAGAAAGTACAGAATGGCAAACAAAACAACATCAAACTCTCTCCCTCTTCCTCCTTCTCACTGACTACAGCAATGGGTTGAATGGTACCATATCAGTGTATCCTCTGGAAGGCTCTATGGCTGGTATGATGCCGACCCCTGCCAGTGCCAACTCGCCCACGGCCTTCACCATCCTGGACGTCGACCAGAACGCCTACCTGTTTGTAGGAGGAATATTCTCCACAGTGAAGGTATCTGTCTGTCTCTGTCTAAAATAACACCCAGATCCTGTCTGCCTTTCTGTCTCTTTCTCTCATTATTACTTTTCTCTGTGTGTCTTTTAGAAAGCAGATGCAGTAAGAACAACAACATTCACAGGTTGTATCGGAGAGACCTTCTTGGATGGTAAACCTATTGGGCTGTGGAACTACAGAGACAGACAGGGAGACTGTAAAGGATGTGTTGTCAGGTATACAGATTTGATAAAATATAATCTTCCTTAGATTGTTTCTTCTTGTTCGCATATCCAGTGTTGTGCATCACTGGCATATACTTGGATATTATACATAACTAGGAAAGCACACAAATGGCGCAAGGACATCATTCTGCACGACTGTGACACTTAACAGCATTTACTGTTTAATGAGAAAATAATAATCAGATAGCAAGGCAGAACATCACCAATCATCCTTTAATCATCTGTTCATTGCGCCATTATCAGTATTTTCTGAAAATTTCATGAAGTTCATGACTTTTGTCGTTATCTTGCTAACAAACAAACAAACAAACAAACAGATAAATGCTGGCTAAATCATAACCTCCTTGGTGGAGGCAATAAGAAACTCACTTTATATAAGTTGCATGATTGCTGTTGTTAAAATAAAGTTACTAATCAAAAATACCTGCCTGTTCAGTTACTTTTCTTATGGCCCTTGTTGATATTTTAGTATTAAATTAGCATTTGTAACCTTTCCTACTCCGTTAGCAGTTGGAAAGGGAAACAAAGCATTTACTTGTCATTTATGGACTATTTTTTTCTCTGTGTTGTTGTAGTCCCCAGCGTTCAGATAGTGAGGGGACAGTTCAGCTGGATGGTGAAGGCTACGCGGCAGTGGGACGGCCCACCAGGTGGAATCCAAATGTTTCCACCATCACCTTCAAGTTCCGCACTTTCTCCTCTGATGCACTGCTCATGTATCTGGCTACTGAAGATATGGTATGTATGGGGCAAAACACAATGGTGCAAAAAAAAAAATGATGATAATTACCAATGTAAAGATCAGCCCTGATTGCAGAGATAATGTCGTGTAATTTTTTTACATTGTAAGAACTCAGGTACCATCTTTACTTAAACTGATTTGGATACAGTAAAAAAAAATGGATAGTTAAATTAATACTTTGCAATCTTTCCCTTTCACCTATTCACACACACACACACACATACACACACATACACACTGAGTTGTTCTTGTTTCTTCTGACTTTTTTTCATATCTAGTTTCAAAGGCAGGGGTATAAGAAATAGTCAAAATTCAAACTTTTTTCCTCAAAATTCCAGTCTAAAATCTCAGAACCTAAATGCTTTATTTTGGCCGTAATACTTTTCTGTAAAGGTAATTTGCTAAACAAGACAAAAAGGTAACTAGAGAAAAAATCTCAACACATTAAACACATCTATCCCAAATGGCATTAAATGGTCATAGGTCAAAAATGTAATTTTTAAGACTTTACTTTGTTTTTTAGATCTTGAGAGCTTTGAGGTTACTTGGCCATAAAGCTGTATTGTTATTATTATACTGAGTCCCTAGGCTATTTTTTTGTGATGCACAGGCTTTGAGTAGGTTCTTGGTGATCATCAGTCAAACAAATCCCAGTAATTCTCTGAGAATTGATGCAGTTCTTTTGTGTGCATGTATAAAAGTGTTGTGATGTTGCCCATATACCTGATAATGGTTGGACCAAAACGAGCTCTTCTCATTGTTTTTTACATGTCAGTACCTAACAGCACTTCCTCCCCATCTGTTGCTCTCTGTAGAAGGACTTCATGTCCCTAGAGCTGTCAGAGGGTAAGGTGAAGGTGAGCTTTGACCTCGGATCAGGAGCTGGCAGCGCCAAGTCAGCTAACCGCCACAATGATGGACGCTGGAAATCCCTCACCATGTCAAGGAACAAGAAACAAGGTACACACAAAACCATAAGCAATAGAGCGATGGTCAGATACCAGGATTTATGAATGAACGGAGCAGTGAAGTTAGAGGGGAGACGCACACGAGCTCTATCCATGCTGTCTGTCACTGATGATGTCTCTTGAACTGTTTCCAAAGCCACGGTGACCGTAGTAGACATCGACAGCAGTGCTGAGGAAAAGATTTCGGCTACGTCTCAGGGTTCAGCTACTGGTCTGAACCTGAAAGAAAACCAGAAACTCTATTTTGGAGGGCTGCCAACGATTGGAAACTACAGGTACACAAAGGCCGCTGTAATATATCTACATGTATCTACACATTAAGGCAATCTCTTACAGACAGATTCATTTCATAAAAAGCCCTTAACGTGTTCTGTAGGTGTGATATACAAGATAGATTGTTTTTCATTCAAAGTATTGGAAGAATCTTTGCTGTGGCGATAACAATATTGGTTATGATTTTACTTCTTTTGACACTTTGGAGTGAATAAACCTGTCTGTTGATTTAACGGTTTGATAAGTACAATTGGCCTCTTCAACAACCAATTATAACTCTTGTCACACCTTGATTGTCATTTATTCAAGTCATTTATGTATGAGTCAGTTGAATAAAAAAAACTGTTCAGTCAGTGGTTCATGATGGTTTTGTGAAGTGTGTTAATGCTAATATTATGTTTTGTTTTAACAGCATGACAGCCAGGTAAATAATGAAATCAACAAATACTTTACATGTTAAGACTGCCGATCACTGCATGAGGCTAGCCATGCTGATTCTGCTGTAGAGCCCACAGTAAATGTGGATGTGTGAATGTTTGTTTCTTGGCTTGTCCCCGAAGGCTTCTGCTTCCCCACCTGGCAGCTGGAAAGCACCTATTCTATGCTTTCATTAATCTGAATTCGATGTTTGTTCAGCGATATTTAGCTGGAATGACTCTACGTTACACATATTTATTGCCATGAGCATATTCGAAATGTATTTTAGATGGAGATCAAAATGCCGTCGTGCAAACAGAGCTGCAAAAAGAAAGCCTTAACACGGTGTATTATGTCGCTAATTAGGTTTTCACTGTGACTAAGGGCGCATATTATTTTTCCCTTTCCTCTTGAATAATACTTCAACCGTTACAGCGCTTGATGTCACTATTATAACACAATCCCAATTTATTAACATGGACAAACAACATATTGAGATTATTGTTGTTGTTGACGTCCAGGCGTCACTCTCGCTTCTGGATACATGATGCAATAGTTTCACTGCTGCAGTAATTCACCAAATTTTTCTGATGCTTCACTGCTGTTGCTGAGCACCAGAAAGCACATTGAGTTTGGGATTTATTCAGCTATAACAACTCTTAACTGAAACCTTTGTAACTTGCTTATAGGCCAGAGGTCACACTGAAGAGGTATGCGGGCTGTCTTCGGGATATTGAAATCTCCAGAACTCCATACAATCTCCTGAGCAGCTCAGATTACACCGGGGTCACTAAAGGTTGTTATGTGGAGGTAAGGGTGTTCAACTTAATTGTAGGCTTGGCTTTACAAAATCGGATGTTGCAGATTCTGTCCTGCATGTGTGAACCTAATCCTGTAGGTACAGTAGTTGCATATAAAAGGTATGATATGTATATGATAAAAGATATAGAATGCACATAACATGCAGGTTATGTGACTTTTTGAAAATGCCTTGACTTGTATTAATTGCACAACCTTCTCCTCATGTTCATCCGTTCCTCACCTTGCCTCTACTTTTTTAAATTCAATTTGTCTCTTTCACTTCTATTTGCCATTCATTTGGTAGCTTCCTTGCTTAGTTTTATTCATGAAAGCAATTTTCTGAAAAGAATATAGTGTAACGACAGAAAGGTCATAAAGACAAAGGCCAGGTCCAAGCTGTTGAACTTATTCACTCCCATCTCACACAGAAGTTATGTATTAATCAATGCAGTCCTAATATATAGACTCCTCTTTAATCGCTTTTTGTCTCCATGATTCTTGTGTGTTTTATTCACACATACACTTGTGTTGAGTGTACTATGGAGCTTTCAAACCCATACAAGGTGTTCATCATCATTTCTATACACTAGTGCCTTTCATACATACATAAAGCCATCAAATGCAGCCCTGCTCACATAATGTAGAGTGCACGAAAGATTATAAAGCGAGACATTCAGTTATGTTGAGTGAAGGTCTTTCTATTGCTTGTGTGTGTGTGTGTGTGTGTGTGTGTAGAGAGAGAGAGAGAGAGAGAGAGAGAGAGAGAGAGAGAGAGGGCGAGGCAGGGAGAGACAGTAAGAGTGTTTCGTTTTTCTGGCTAAAGTTAAGGAGGTGAGTGAACTTACACAAAAATATCAGAGATTCAGCCAAACTTAGTTACATGTACTTTTTTCACGACTCGTACCTCTCAAGCTTTACTTTTCCCTCTGCAGTTGATCCGTGAGATGCTCGACTAAACAGCTCATTTATTCACTGACATACACTGAAATACATGAAAAATTCAACTATTTCTTCTCTGTCTTACAGAACCTGTACACAGTCAGTTTTTCTAAACCAGGCTACATGGAACTGGGAGGCCTGTCGCTGGCGGTTGGCACCGAGATCAGCCTGTCATTCAGCACCCTCGCAGACACTGGGACCATACTGTTGGCAGTAGGTGGAGCATCACCAATCAGCCAGCAGGTTATTGTTCTTCTGTTCTGTTCATTTAAACATACTGCTGTAATTCTAAAACTTTGAGGCTGGTAAGAGATAATTGTGGTAAGTTCCCTGGAGGGGAAAAGATGTGGAAGTTGGTACTAAATAAAAACAAAAATAGGACACATCTATTCCATTGAAACCAACATACTGTATATTCATTCACCTTTAATCTATTATGCAAACTTTCAACTTTATATTTGTTGACTAATGTGTGTGCTACTTTCAAACGCCAGTGTGCTGCTAATTGGTTATACTAGAACTACGTGAAACTGTATGTGTCACAATTTGATTGTTTTTATTTTCCCCATAGTTAGCAATAACTTTTTTTTCTGAAAATAGCTTAGAGATTATTACAAAATGATGCAAGTTATTTTACAATAATATTCAGTGCTCAACAAACGTATTCAACCACCACCCAGTGTAAGGTTTATGCCACAGCTACCCTCAATCAACAGCAGTGGTAATTACCAAAATTATTTTTTTATGTTTCTGTACTGGTTAATACACCAGTATGTAGAAGCTCTTTAACTGAAAGGATATTTTTAATGCTAAAATATAATTATTATTGTTATCCATGAATTTTTAAATGAACTATTTTACAAAAAAAATGCCAACACAATAAATCACATTATTATTTCCTGATTAAGATGTCAAATTATAGTTATTTACTTGCATTCATGAACAGAAAATTTTGTTTTAGTGGTTGAATTTTATGCTTGATTCATTTCTGAGTTGTCAGAGAAGCCTCGTGGCTCTAAGATTTGGATATAAAAAGGTGAATTCAATTTGAAATTCCTCATTCCTGTTCAAAATGGTAAAACATTGAGAGCTGAGTGCAAATTAAAGCACTTCATGATGCTGGATGGTCTAAGCTTAAGTGCTTAAGAAATAATTCCACGCGTGGTCTCATAAATTTTTATACACATATGTATCACATACCATATTAATTGTACTCAAAAAAAAAATATACAAACTAAATTGGCTTTGCTGTAGCTTCTGTAGACATACATTTTTTCCCACAATGCATAGCACAAACAAAAAAAGAGGAGCTGCAAAGCTGCAAAACAAAACTGTAAGCTTCTAAAAATCTCATATTGTATAATAATGTGTTAGTCAGAATTGTAAGGAAGCTCCACAACTGTACGCTTTAAGTATAAAAATGTGTAGTGGATGTGTTGGATTTATGTAGTATGCATGTAGACATGTAGCAAATCAGTGTAGGCATTTTAGAGCCTATGTTTGATATAATGCTTATATAATTTTCATTTGCTGTACATAGCAGCCAACATGTATTGTTAACAACATACCTGTAATCAGTGTCAAATTATTTGGTTCCAAGAAAAACTCTACGAATAAATTTCAGTTGGTAGGTGTTTTCTAGAAATATTCCAGAGAATAAACAATTACATATCAGTATACTGAACAGAATGTCAATTGTTTTCTCATGTTTGTGAAAATCTTTCCACCACAGGCCCGCAACACAAACCAGCTCAGCTCCAAGAGGAGACGAAGACAGTCGGGAGAGGTGGGTTCAACTCACACTAATGTATGCCCAAATACTGCTCCCTTTCCATAAGTGAATGACAGTTACATAAGTGCATATTAATGAGATTTGCATTTGTTGGCAACTTGGCTAACTGGATTGTGTTTTATCCAAAAAACACACTCACGGTAATTCCCATTCGCAGATGCGCAAAGACACATACACTTTCGTCGCTGTAGTAGCTGTCCATTGTATAGCAGCGCTCCTAGCTTTTAGCTGACTATGGCAACACACACATACATGCCCACAGGCACCTTTTCTCTAAGTGAATTAAGTTTCCATGAGTGCATATTAATGAGATTTGACTCTGTTGGCAACTATGCTGATTAGATTCTCTCACGGCTAAAAACACTTCTCGTTGTCGCACACACACACGCGCGCGCACATGCAGACGCGCAATATACTAATACTACACGCTGTCGGAGTCATTGCTCACAAAATAAATCCATTGTTCTATCTCTCCTGAAAATAGTACGAGAAGCATGTCATATTTGCAGCCGCACATGTATGTGTGTGTGTGTGTGTGTGCTTGCATTTGTGCGTGTGTATTCCCATGTTTCTGTATGTGTGTGCATGTGTGTTTTAGCATAATATGCATCTGTGTGTGTGCAGTTGTGTGCCTCATTGGGTGTGTGAGGACGTTGCTCACATGAATGCAAAATTGAAAGTGTGTCTATGTTTACGTGAGTGTGCAAGTGAGAGAGAGGACAGAGGGTTACCTCTGGCTTATCCATCATCACTGGTTGTTGGGCGCATAAATCTATTTTTACTAACTATGCTGGCAGGCAGGGTGTGTGTGTGTGCGTGTGTGTATGGAGAAAGGTTAAGCGAGGTTAAAAACACCATCAACTCAACTTGGCCCTGACTAATGGCTGTTTCAGAGAGGGACAGAGAGACGGAAGGAGAGCGAAGGGGACGGGAGAGAAAGGATGGAGGAATGGAGGTGGGAGATTTAGAGGTGAAAGGAAGGATAGAGAAGAAAGAACAAAGCTACAAAGAAACGATAATCGAGAGAGGATAACAAAGGAGAAAGGGAGAAAATGAAAATATGGAAAGTGGTGCCAGGAAACAGAAATGAAAGGATGAACGCAAAGGAGGAAAACTGAGAGAAAGCTACGAAGAAGCTTGAAGTAAAAACAGAGAAGCTGAATGTTTCACAAAATGCAACATATTCACCACAAAGCGTGTGGTGTCAGAGAAAGATGATGGAAGGGATGTCTACGATGGTGGATGGAAGAGCTGCTGGTAATCCTTCTGTTACAATCCAGCCTCTAGGGTCAGCTGGACGTAACAAGAAAACCAGATGGAAGTGGTTCAGGTGACGCAATTTATTGAACATAACAGAACAGTGACAATACAAAAGAAGATGGTGGATGTTGCTACAAATCAAAGAACCAAACATAACCAAACGAAGGCTGACAGATTATCGAAGCTAGCAAACAAAACTAAACTCTAGTCTCCACTGAGACTCACACGAAAACTCCCACACCAAGTTAGCAGCTGCCGTTACATATCACGCAACACAAAACACACAGCGGGAGAGGCACCAGGACTGACTGTTCACACTAAATCCCAGCCAGCCCCGACTGAAAGGTTGCTGGTTGCTTTTATAGCCAGGTGTGGTGATTGCTGGGGTGGTGGAGGAGGAGGAGTGGTGGTCCAATCTAATGTGACCGGAGGCGGGGAGAACAAGGGCTGGAGTGCAGGTCTTCAGCTCCAGGCTAATTAGCTGAGATGACTGGCAGCTGGTGTCCTGGAGCGAGCTCTCAGCCAGCCACAGCTGGGCCTGCACAGGTCATCTCCACACACAAGGGTCACAAGTCCACACAACAAAACCACACAAACACCGTGGGCCACAACACCTTCAGATAAAGTGCCTCTGTTTTTTATTTTTGTTCAGATTAAAAGTGAGATAGTTTTGTCAATATGTAAAAGCTGTGACTGCGGATCAGAGACGTGTAGCTCCACATCTGGAAATACCTGCAGAGAGAATAAACTATGGGAAAGAAAACACAAAAGTTAGAGTGATGCAATGGTGGTTTCTAGCTGTATAGAGAGAGAGAGAAAAGGGGTTCATGGGACATTCAAGACATATAGCAACATAACTAAGGAACAGTTGAGGTGATTCTGAGCAGCTCTAACTATAAGCTTACCAAAGAGGAATATTTTAGGCCTAAGCTTAAAAGTAGACAGAGTGTCTGCCTCCCATACCCAAACTGGGAGCTGATTCCACAACAGAGGAGCCTACTTCTGGAAGCTCTGGAAACCACAAGTAAACCTGCAGCCTGAGAGCGAAGGGCTCTGTTAGGATGATACGGTACAATAAGGTCTTTAATGGAGCCAAAGAACAGACGCTAATACAGGAGAAATATCATCTCTTACTGGTTCCTGTTCAAACTCTGGCTGCAGCATTTTTTTGTTCAGCTGTAATTTTTCAGAGAGTTATTGGTGAAATAATGAATTATAGCCTACAGGTCACAAATGAAGGAATAGGTTTTTTAGCATTACTCTGAGACAAGATGTTCCTGGTCGTGACGATTTTGTGACTTGTTTTATGTCTGAGTTAAAAGACATGAACAAACGTTCTAAAAAATAACTCCAACGTTTTCTGATTGGTCAGAACACTGGGTTGTATGTGGTTAAATGGAAGGTGGTTGCTCTGTTTAAATGTTTCATTTTGGAAATAAAGCAGTTATAGAGAAATGACAAATAGCTCTATCAGAAATAGTTCTACCTCCCTCTAACAGATGTCACTGTCGCTTGTGTTGGGTGTAGGGCTGGTCCGAATAGCAATTTCTGTTCGCCGGATATTTGGCCCCAATTAGTAGCAACTATTTGATCCGACGGGTCAGCAGTGAGCCGGCGTTTCCACCATCAGCGGCCATCGTACTGTATCCACCATTAGTGGTGGCGGTGGCGGGGGGGCCGGGGATGGGACAATGACTATTCGGTGATCAAAATTGGTATCCCGATTCCAGCACAGCAAACTAATAGTCGGCTATTCGGCTATTCGGGTCCAGCCCTAGTTGGGTGGCCACCCCTTGGGTCTGTCCCTGGTTCACAACTTGTAGACCAAAATCCAAGGAAATGTAGTATTCATATTAGACAAACAGCAACCAGTAAACTTTTTAGATCAGTTATCAAATGTGTAACTTTTGTCTGTCGGTTAATGAACTATTTGTTTCAGCTCTAGTTGTCATTGTTGTTTTCCTATGCTTTTAAAGTGCAAGTCTAAAATATAAAGTTAGAATTTTGCACCAATATTTTTACAATTAGGGCATTAGATTCCCTGATAAATACTACAGAAACACGTTAATAGACGATATGTGATCCAAACCATTTTAACTGCTTTAACCCACTTTGGTTTTACAACCTGAAGCCAGGATTGGCACACAAAGGTGCCCAAATACAGCAATACATATATATATATGTACAAACTTCTACAGTGGAGTTTTGAAATACGGAATGTAGAGAAATGTGTATTTGTCTGCGTTTAGAAAAAATATTGTATATATGTGCCTTTTTGGTTTGTGCATGACTGTATGTTAGTTTCATAGTCTGCTGCCCGTCAGGGTTTGTGTTTGCATGTCTCACTGTGTGTGCCTCTATGTGTGTCTTTCCATTATTGTATATATTTTCGTGTGAATGAGTTCATCTGTGATAGTTTTTGTCGGTGTGACGTGTGTCGGCATCTGCACACCTGTGTGTATGTGTGTGAGTGTACTTGTACAACTATCTTTGTAAGAACCAGTTTGAGATTCGGACCATCAGGATGAGGACATTCTGGGAAAGCAACAACATTTTGGCCAGTCCTCATCTCTCACAGCCCTTCAAAGGGCTGTTTGAGGGTTAAGACTTGGCCTTAGGGTTAAGGTTAGTTTTAGATTCAGGTTAAGGTTAGGGTAAGGGGCTAGGCAATGCCTTACATCAGTGACTGTCCTCACAAAGATAGCCATGCAGGCGTGTGTGTGGGTGCGTGCTGCTGTATCTGTGTGTGAGTGTGAGATGGTGCAGCGAGAGCCATGTTGTAGCTACATCTCAGTTCAATTTGTCCCCGACCTCAAATTGAAATTCCATTTTCAGGTGGTAAATTGTCTCCCACTTCGCCCTCTGGCACACAGTGAATTAAAATTCAAATTAGCCTGACCCTGCACCACTGCTCTCTAGCACCTCTCCGTCTGTCTCACTCTTTTTCTCTCTCCCCATCTCTATCTTGCTCGCTGTTTTGCTCTCTGCCCTCTCATCTCTTCCCCCTATTATCGTCTCCTCTCTGTTCCTCTCATCTCTTGTTATCCTATCCCCCCTCCTTTCCTGCCTCTCTTATTTCCCCCCAATTTCTCTCTATATACCCCATATCTCCCCATAGTCGTCTCCCCTTTCCCCTTTGCTTTTTCTCAGCTCTAATCCACAGTCTCTTTCCTCCTGTTTGTCTTTTTTCCTCCCTTCACTTTTGATCCATTTTAGCCCTGTCTCCGTCTGCTGATCACTTATAGCATTGTTGCAAAGATGTGGCATTTAAACCAAATTACATGGTTTATTATTAATTATTAATGTTTTTTATTATGTGATATTAAAATGGATTTAGCAATAATTCTGAAGTTAAAAAAAAAATCAATTATGTAGATCTGTATTTTCTAAAATGATGCAGGTAGTTTTCACTGATGTCCACCAAATAACTTTCAGCTGGCTGTTGATATATTCGGCTATTTATTATCTTTTTATTTTATGAAAAAAGGGACTAATTTCCTGGATGGACATTTTAGCTTTTACAGATTCAAAACAGTTAAAACCTCAGCAGAAATTGTAATTGTAATTTTATTTCTATTTAATAGTCACATATTGGTGTCATTTTGACCTTGTGAAACATGTTCTATTGCCTCTTTTACCTTTTTGTCCGAAACCCACTGTTATTGCTGCTTACCTTGGCCAGGAGGCTCTTAAAAAGAAAGTTTTAGTTCCAACAAAACTGGTAAAGGTTACACTTTTAAAGCCAAATACATCTGCTATTCACCCTCATCTGTCATTACATTTAGGTGAATTGGCTGTTTAGTTGTAGAGCAGCTGGTATCAGTACTTTGCTGTATTAAGTGAAATTCTAAAATTCAGCCCTCTCTCTTGTGCAACAACCTGAACTTTCCCTGCTCTGTTTTATCTCCTCTCCCCTGGCTCTGTGTCCTGAGACTGGTTTGAATGTACAGATTCCCACAGTTAATAAAGCTTATCTCTGATTCCTGCAGCCATACCTCTCAGTCATGCTGAACAAAGGCTCTCTGGAGGTCTTGGTGTTTACCGGCAGCCACAGTCTACGTCGTGTCATCAGACGACCTGATCAAGGCACGCTGAATGATGGCAGAGAGCACTCACTGCGCATAGAGAGGCTGCCTGGCAGGTTAGTGTATAATTTGTGTGTTTTTACGTTTGTTCAGTCTGTGTTCTTTCCTCCAACAGTATTTTTTCACAGTGGAATGTCTTTACTTCTTGAAATGTATTTAATACGTATGTGTTTGTCTCTGCTTTCCTTCAGATCCTTTGCAGTTCAGGTGGATGAGGAGGCCAAGAGAGAGGCAGCGCTTCCCAATGACCAGCCAGTGAGCTTGCAGCGTGTCTTCCTTGGTGGTATTCCTGCAGAAGTGGAGCAGACATCCAACAGAGTCAATGTCCCATTTGAGGGATGTATATGGAACCTCATGGTCAATGCTATGTATGTAAAACTTACTCACATACTATAAAGCTACATTTCTCTTGGTACAGAGCATGTTTTTGAACATTTTATTGTGACCAGATTGGGAAGTTGACTCGTTGTTTTACAGGATCGGCCTGTAACCGGCCCTTTCAGCCTTTGTGTTTCTGTGTGGTTTGGGATCCTATTACTTCAACCCCATTATTAGCTACAAGTGCACCAAAATAACAAATAGTAGTTACTGGACGTAACTCCAGTTCTGTGAACACATAGGAAATAGAACAAAGGAGGTTTGTTGTGTTAGCCTACATGGGGAATTTTATACTACTTGACATCGACATGGAAGAAAGATGGCACTTGTTGAACTCTCTGAGTCTAACCAATCAGCATTTGTCTTCCCTGGAATAAACCATTCAGTGTCTAGACACACAGTGCAGCGTTTCATGGTCAGAAGTATGTTCCCTGGAATAGGTATGTTTTTCTTCCCTCAAACTGATCCTGAAAGAGGTTCAACAGGGCTGGTTCTTGCAGTGAGAACACACACAAGGGTTTGGGCCACCTGAAAACAGCCTAGTTCATTTTCCTAACCAAGGCTTATGTACACTTTTAATTGCTGGGCCACATTCACAGGCAAGTTCAATGGATTGCGTCACTTCCTTAAACTCGGTTGGTTTTATTTAGTTTGATTCTTGCATTGTAATATATTTTCAGACATCACCAAAAACACCAAGTGAGCTATACTCAGATATTTGTGTTAAATCATGTTAAAGTTCAACACCAGCAACCGCTTCACATTACTGCAGTTTATTTTACAGTACTTTAAACTGTACACCTATACGAAGTCATCCTTTTTTGTGGCACTGGGCAACAGGACTCATTTGGACACTGTACAATGCCGGGTTAAAGAGTAGTTAATATGATTGCAGGAGGTCATGATGGTGGTGCTGATGATGATTAAGACTGCGTCTCTTTCTGCCTGAGCAGCAGTAATAGAACTGTCCAACACCATAAGCATACTCATAACTCAAATTACACACCCTCATCTTTGTGTATTTATGTTTGTGTCTGTTTATCTATCACTCACCTCACTTTGGCCTCATCACCCCTACACTGTAACTTCTAACTAATCTACATCTGCCTTTCTGCTACTGACTCCTATTGGTTTTCATGTTAATTTTCTGTGGTAGGTCTTGAAGCATCTCCCATGATGGAGGCTAATTTGTATTAAACATGTGCTTTTTTTTCTCAAATAATTCTTGACCACTTATACAGTATATGCTCATATCATGTCAGTGTACTATGGCCCTGAGCCTTCAAACTGTTGAGGTGTGTTCAGACTGTATACTAAGTACATCTTAGCGGGGTTTTAGCAAGGATGTACTTATTGTAGCATTTAGCTTTAGCACATAACAACTCACTGCAATCTTTACCTTAGAATTTTAGAAAATTCCATCTGTGTCAGTTGAACAATTAGTCATTGTTATATCTAATTGCATGTTACTCTTCTCAGTCTATCAGATTTCTCCCAGCCCGTTTCCTTTGAGAATGCGGAAATCGGCCGGTGCCCCTACCTCGCCCCACCGCCGCCGCTGCCACCTCTTCTACCAGAAGAGGAAGAGCCCGAGAAAGAGAAGGAGGTTTTACCACCACTCAGGCCTCCACTGACACCAGCTCCCATCACACCAACTTCAAGTCCTCCTGCTGTAAGTGGCCAAAATGAACATGGGAACACCCATGCACTTCAACATTTATAGGCACAACTTTCATCATTAAAAAACAGAATGTGTAATAAAAGTTCAAAGAAATATGTGAGAAAAAGCCCCTTTGTAGACATGCACTTATTTCCAATAATATGACAGCATCTAAACATGTGGGCTTCATGTGTGAATGAGCACCCTGCTCACGTTACTGTAAAATCTGTGACAGCAATCCTAATAGGTCTGATCTAGTAAGATTTCCATGTCACTTTCCACACGGCACAGGTCTGAACCAATGCAAATGCGCAAGCAGCATTACTTCGACTTGTGTGATTTTGGGAAATCTTTTCCACATTTTGGAACTGATATTGATCCTATAACATTCAAGATAGAAAAAAAAAACACATTCATGAAGCTGTACAATTTTAGATCTGGTATAAACTCATAGACTGTATAACAGATGGACGTAGCTACCGTGACGTCACCCGTTGGTTTCTGCACTGAGAACATGAAGACAGGGTTTTGCTACTTCCTGGTTGACATCTTGGATTTTTGGAGCCAGTGACGCAAAAATCGTCAGAGGGGGACGGAACCATAGGAGCAGCGATTGGTCAGACGGATTGAGAGGCGGGCCCACATTTACCGCCTTCTGCTCGCTTCATCTGTATGGTCGCTGTCGACTGTCAATCAAGCCAGCCACGCCCCTTGCCCCGCAAAATTTTGAAGAGTTTTTAAAAATTCAGTTTTGATTTATTTTCAGATTGGCCACCTGATCTCTGGACTTGACTATGAAAACTAATTTTTAAAAAATCCTGAGCTGGACGAATGCGGTATTTTGTGATCTGTGATCACTTCTTTTCCAATTCATTTCTATGGGAGCCAGGGCTTTTTGGAGCCAGGACTAGCGGACATAGTGATATTGCAGGTTTTTGACACTTCTGGATTGGCTTCATTTTTCAGGGCCGGTTGCTACGTCCATCTTTTATACAGACTATGTATAAACTGAACTTTCCATTAAAATGAAACTTAAAGATTTTAGCAGGTCAGATTAGGGAGACTAGCAAACAAGGAATGTTAACTAGATTTTGACAAAACATTAGTATGAGCTGAAGTCTAGTTTGATGCTTCCAGTTGTTGGCAGGAGTCTTTCTTCTCAGTCTATTTAATAACTGCAGTATCAGACAGCAGCAGGGTCCATAATAGTGTCTCCAGAGCAAAAGAGCTTCATTATTACTTTTAAGTATAATTAACCCTGACATGGAGACAGGATCTGGACCTGATGGTAAATAACACCAGTGAACATGTGACCTATAGCAGTACTGAGCTACATTCCAGCTTTTTTTATTTATTTTTTTAATCACTTATAAAGTAGTAGTTAAATTATCAACACACATGCACTGTAATTACAGCATTGGGATGGACATTACTTTTGTCTGATGCACACAAAAAAATATAAATGCTTCAGACACAGAATACAGTACCGTAAAAAGAAGAGCACATTTCTCTCCACACACATTTACAGAAGTGCACAGATGTCCCACTCCGATGTTTTATTCTTTTCTCTGACTCTTATTCTGTACATACACACACAAACACACCTATTTCTCTCTGATGAAATGCAGCAATGGGCTGCCGTGTTAGCTTAGAGATTCATCACACAGCCGTATACAGCCCATTAACTCTTCTTTATAGTCTCTTTAGCCTTGAGCCACTAAACTCCACCTCTGGCAGCCTGTCATACAGTGCGGAGCCATGGCTCTATGCTAGGCTAACTGTGCATGCCATTTATGCTTTATGAGCACACAGCAGCCAAACACTTCAAGCTAACATTTAGCCACTGTGCTGTGAAGCTGGCAGGCAGTGAACTATTTATTTCATGCTCTTAGCACTAGGCTCAGCGAGATATATTCACATATTTAATATATTTTATATCGTGCTGCAGCCATAGGTTATCAGTTACCCAGTTAGCTGCTAAACTACACCTCTTAAGGGACACTGATCATGAAGCACAGAGCCAGAGAGCTTCGCCAGCTTAGCTATAACTCTGCGCTTTGTTGCTTTATGGGCTGTAAGCTCATCTGCTTTATGATATAGACTGCAGGCTGTGAGAGACTGAGGGTTCCCTGAGTCTACATCTACATGTTAACTCTAGTAGCTGCAGTAAGTTCATTTTAGAATTCATATTTTGTTTGTTCTGGTAATATTTCTGACTCCTAAACCGATTCCCATTATTCCCACAACAAATTACAGGTTACAAATCTTTCCAGACTTCAAAGGCAAATGTACGATATTTTTTAAAAGACACAAGTCTTTGGGGAACATGACCTTTACTGCACCAGCATCACAGTTTGCAGATTATAAAGAGCCAATGTCCCTTCTAGGTTTGCTTCTGTTCCAGAGTGTATTTTTGTATGGTGTGTCTTTCTTTGATCCTCATGAAAGGCAAAACATGAAACTGTGTTATTCAAATGATATTCTGCACTGCTTGGTGGTTACAGAATATGAACTGTTTGAAATTTAAGAAAATATCAACGTCATTATTTATAGCTGTTTCAAATAGAAACCTTTTTTCCCCTCCAGTGGAGTGTTTTCCTTTATCATGTTTAACAGTGCTAATATAGTGACACATATTTTATAGTTGTCATCAAACTTGTACAGCACAGTTGGTACATTTTATTTAGAAGGGCTTGTGGTGCAACACTGTGTAATGGCGCGCTGCACACTGGATGCAACATGCATTTTTCATCATCAGTAAGAGGATATTGTCAAAATAAAGAAGCAATCACAAGCTGAATCACAGCTGACAGAAAACAACAGTCTCAGCATGTGCTTGAATAAGGAGGCTTCTTTATCATCCGCTTCTCTTTCACAACAAATTCTGCACTTCTGCTTCTTTAAATAGTTGCTGAGCACCAGTGGAGAAGTTGAAGAGGCTCTGGAACAGCCACCAGGCTCCAGTGAACCTCTGCACTTCCTTTGTACTCGCTGTGCTGAGTGATAACATGACAGGCCTCTGATTAAACCACAGCTCTTTAATTTCCCTCAGTCACACTGAAATAATAAGATATACCATAGGATGTATTACAACTGCAAAACAGGACTGTAAAAAAAAACTGGTAAAAGACTTTTTCTTTTCTAGTGGTAACAAAATCTGTCCTGATGAGGGTCAAACCAGGGATGGAAGCCACTTCATGTTCAATGCTTCTGCCACCAT
This sequence comes from Stegastes partitus, assembly GCF_000690725.1. Lineage (NCBI taxonomy): Eukaryota > Metazoa > Chordata > Actinopteri > Pomacentridae > Stegastes > Stegastes partitus. Next base: position 964,617 of record NW_007577740.1, read on the forward strand.
TCTCCATGACATGATTGCCTGCCTGTTGCTGTTTGTGCTTTACATCAACACTGCTGCTGTTCTGGGTGTGTGGCTGCCACTAATCTCCTCCCTGACTTACAGGAGGCCACACAGCCTGCCCCACCCGCTGTCACGCCTACTGCCCCTGCTGCTGTAGTACCACCCACTGCTAAGCAGGATCCCAGCGCAGACTTGGTATACATACACACATGCACTGACATTACGCTCTATATTTTGTTGTAGTCAATAACAGAAGCAAACACTTCATTAATCCATACCCTAAAACTTTCTGACTTCTTCAGCTTGTCTGTGCTGAACCCATTCAGTCTTAATTCCCCCAAGCAGTTTCTTGCTGACAACTTGCTCCTCTGTATATTGTTTTTGAGCCGTGCTGCATTTATTTTATCGATCAAGTATGTTTTATTTTCCTCTCGATATTGCTGCCTCATGCTTGCAGTTCACCTGAAAACCCCTTTTGAATCTTTCTCATGTTGCAGCTACTCTGCAGTCAGCTTATCGGTCAGTTAAGGATTTTTTGGTTGTTTGCAAGATCTGCAAATTAAATGAGATATAGAATAAATTGTAAAGTCTGATGGAATGAGAGATGTAGTGATTTTCCGTGACAGTGCTGTACACAGTTAAAGGACTTCCAGAAAGTTGAAAATTCAACAGTTCTCTGTTTTTGCAGTTTCTGGTTCTGAACATTTATGTCAGTTTGGGGATTTTTGAAAGAAAACATGCCTTTCAGCTCCAGACGTTCAGAGGGTGAACTGGTGGTGAATGACCAGCTTGACTTGGGCATCTGGAAGTTAAGTGCTTTGCTCGGTGGCCCTCGGCATGAGCTACTGACAGAAGACAGAGTGTTACTTGGTTGATGCTCTTCTGGTGCATCATTTCTGATAGGTCATCCATCTTCTGACTCACAGTATATCTGCTTCTTTCATATACACTGTGACGTGTCCGTTTAACTGTATGTAGCTGTTCCATCTGCATTATTAGCTGCCTGAAGCTTTTATAGCTTCACTTTTAAGACTTAACTTTTAAACAGTATTAAGCAGTGTAGTGACCAGTGATAAGTGTTTAAGGAGCTTTGCACAATCTTTAAATGGGTCATGAGTTGAGCTTTTAAACATTTGTGGCCAAAGCTAATTACTACCAGAGGCCAAAAGAGTACCTCCTCTAAAACCTGCAGTACAATAAGCAGTGTAGATTTCTTAATTCTCCAGAGTGGTGGCGACTCTTAACAACACACACATACAGTACACTTCACACACAGGCTCATCTTCACTTGCACACACACACACACACACACACACACAATTTCCGGACTAAATGACTTCAGATTCTATTGGTGTGACCTCCAACCAAAGACCTGAATGGAAGACCGTCTTCCTTTTGTTAGCTTAATGGAAAGACACAGAGGGGATGAGCGAAAGGGAGGGAAGAAGAGAAGGATGAAAGAGGATAGAAGACAGAGGAGAGGATGAGAGAGAAAAGGTGCAGCCATGGAGGAAGGGTAGAGTCTTTCTGAAGAGAGTGGCACTCGCCTTTTGTTGGCTTAATGGAAAGACGGAGGAGAGGAAACGGGAGAAGAATAAAAGGAGAGGGAAGGAAAGGGCTTCTGAGCAAGTGACGTCTGCCTTTTGTTAGATGGAGGAGAATAAGAAAGAGAGAAAAGAAGGAGGTTGAGGAGGAGGAGCGGATATGAGGACAGAGAGCGATAAGAGGTGAGTGTCAGCGGTAACAAAGCAAGGTCACGGTGTGGGGAATGTCTTCACTTGAAAGGGAACAAGAGAGGATTGAAGATTGAGACACACATACACTCACAGACACTCAATCATCTCAGATCCCCTCTCTCTCGCTAACTATGCCTCCCACCGGAGGTACAGCAAAGCAGCATTATTACTTAATAAGTGATACTGTATATTCAAAAGAGAATAAAAGATACACACAGGAGACAGAGGGTCTTGGAGGAAAGTAGAAAAAAAAAAAAGGCAACAAGCTGGAAGAGGAACTGTGGTGAGAACGAATGACGACAGGTGGACACAAACACCGGTAACGGGGGGATATGGTGACGGAGCGTAGATGGGGAGAGAAAATTAGTTCAGACACAAGGAGGAGGGGAGAACAAAATTAAGTAAGAGAAGCTCGAAGGAAGGACTTCAAGTGATTATAGGTGACAAAAGATGGGACAGTACGATACGAAAAGAAAAAAAGAAATGGATGAGAACCGACAAGGAGTGGACAGTGAGGAGAGAGGAGGGAAGATGATGAGAGGAAAAGAATGACAGGAGGATAAGATGGTTGGAGAGGCCATGGCAAGGTGGAAAAAGTCAGAAGAGGAGGGTGGTAGGAGAAAATTAAGCAAAAGGAGAGAATGAGAGGAGGGGGCTTAGAGAAAGGTAAGTGTAGAATAGAAGACACAATAGTGGAGAGGTGCTGTGGTTCAGGAGAGTTGGAGGAGGACTGGGAGGATACAGCGCAAGAAAAAAAAGAACAGAAGGTGAACAAAAGTGTAAGGAATAGGATGTAGTAGGAGAAGGGAAAGGGAGGTAAGGAAGTCTGGTCAGGGGAGGTAAAGACAGTAAAGTAGATGATGGGTTTGGGAAGGAGAGGGAATACTACGGGAGAGTTAAAGAGAAAACGGGTGGGAAGAAGAAGAGATCTCAAACAATGGAGACAAGTCGTGTGATAAAAGGTAGGAAAATCAGGGGGAGAGAGGAAAACAAGAGGAGGGAGAGAAAAGGAACAGTAGCGGAAAGGAGAAGAACGTGAAGATAGAAGACAAGTCGGGGGAAGGGGACAGGATTTTACAGTAAAAAGCAAAAGAAAGTCAGAGCTGATACGAGTAGAGGAAGAAATATGAAAGGATGGGGAAGAAGAGAAGATGACGGATTAGGGAGGAAATAAAACGAAAAGTGGAAGTGAGGAGAACACAACAGGAAAAAGGTAGAGTGGAGTTGAAGTGGAAATATGTGGAGAAGGGAGATGAAAGAGCAGATGAGGAAAAAAAAAAAAGGAGCGGAGAGGAAAAGAAAGCAGCAGCAGATGGGAGGACAGGAGGGCGACAGGAAATGAGAGAGAAGAGGAAGACTTGGACAAGGAGAAGAAGAGGTGTAAGGGAGGAATAAAGCTGCAGCATGTGGAAGAGAGGAGAGAAACACGTAGAAGAAGATGTGGAAAAAGTCCCGAACTCAGATGACGTTAGATGTATTACAACAATGACACCTTGTGGCCGCTGGTTGAACTGCATCCTGTGTGAAGCAAAGGGGCCACAGTCTTGTTGGTGAAACAACTTGCATACATACTACACTGCTGGAAAAACCCAAATCTAGTGGAAAACAATTGTGATATCTGGTTCAAATGAAACAAAAATGTGCCAGAATTAATCTGTAGGAGGGTCCAAGAAAAAGAAAATGCAAAATCCACCTTGGCACTGATTGATTTAAGACAATAAAAATCTTTTTGATAACAGCTTGAAATTTAAAAGCAAACAAACAAACACATCATTTATCTCTTATGCGACAAACTAACCCTTCAGGTCTTTGCAGATCACAAGCAGGAACCCTATTAGTGTGATCGGCGTGTCTTCTGCCTGGATGTCCAGGTTCCTGTTGACAAGAAGCAGTAGAAGCAGTGTTCTGAGACCCTGTCAGTGTAACTGACATGTTATGTCCTATCTTCAGGATTCATGTGCTTCAGCTGTGGCCCCGACAGCGCTCGAGAAGGCATATCAGTTTGGCCTGACCAATAACAGCCACATGAGCTTTGCCTTTGATGACACCAAAGTCAGAGAGACGTAAGTCAGAGTAAATCTTCATTTATTAAGTTTGCTTTATTCAATTCTTTTTATTGTTTAACATGGTTTTATTACTTGGTTAGTGCAGTGTACTCGGTGCTGCTGCTTATGTTGTGTATTTAGGATTTACAGTTCAAATTATATAACATCTGCCACAGACTAACCTTTTGGAAAACATTATAAGAGATTCAGTTATACAATATTAGATTGCAAATAATAAAATATTAATCTTTAAATCATTACATGGTGTTCAAAAATATAAATGATTCATAAACATCCACTGTGTGGAAAGATGTACAGGTATTGATGGAAATATACAGATCTTTTATTTATGTGAAAGTAGGTAGATATATGTAATTTAAAAATACCCCATTATAGGTATAAATTTGCAATAAAAAAGTCAAAGTATGTAACTGTAACTTTAAGTGCCTGTAGAGCTTACAATTTAGAAATGTATAATACTATATATTATATGATTACATATTTATTACAGATGCATTACCACATTTGTAGCAAGTTCTCTGCTGTAGTTGGTCAAAGAGAATTTTGTTACTAATACATATTTTATTTCACCATCTTATTTAAAAAACAAAAAAAACACTCAATCGCTAACAAGCAGTAACACTGAAATAAATGCATTGGAATAAAGAGTGCAGTATTATGTAGTCATGAACTAATAATATGAAGAAGCATGAAAATGAAATACTATAATAGGCGCATCCCACCAGTGCAGATGTAGCTTTATGGCTGCCACATGGAACATACTGAGCACAGCAAACACAGATGTGGGTGTTTTTTTCCCAGACCCCACAGTATTGAGCGCAGTTCTAAATAAGTAAAAGGAAAGCAGAAGTGTGACTGATAGCTTTGACAGGTTAAGATGAAGTTTTGACAATCACACAGGTGTAGGCCAGATCAAAATCTACTGTATAATTAACAACGTAATAAAAAAGTGAACATGTTGACTGGACCAACCCTCAGAACGAGCTCTGTGTTCCACAAACTGACAATAACAAAAACAGCAAAATGATGAAAAGACAGAAAGTATACAGCCATTGTACCTATAGACAAGGTTATGGTTTATGTATGTTGCAGGTATTGTTCTGATAGTGACTTGGGCTGTGATGGGAATCAGTCTTGTAATATTTGTTTACTTCACACTCTCCCAGACTGCAGGGCAGCCTGCTCTCCAAATCACACTGTGTCTTTCAACATTCTGTGTATCTGTCAGTGCTAAAAAACACAATCCCAACATAGATATCCGATTCACTCAAAACTACAATTTGTCTTTTGTGCCACTTGCTGTAGTAATCCATGCTGTGCCAAACTGAATACAAATCATTTATGCCAATATTTGGAACAAAAAACATCCAAATCTTTATTCACTTAAAAACATAGTTACAGGGTGTAAGTAAAGAGAAATACAGGCATTCAAATCAGCAGCCAAATGTTTTTAATTGTTATTCAAGACAAACACTGTATATGACTCTTTTAGAACTAACTCCCTGTGACTATTCACTGTTTTATTTATTTCATTTTCATTTTAAAATTCTGCATGTTTGTGTTTTTCAGGTTAACATTGGAGTTTGAGCTGAGGACAAAAGAAGCGTCTGGTCTTGTGCTCTACATGGCGAGAATCAACCACGCTGACTTTGTTTCCATACAGGTAACATCACATTATTACTGCATGTCATTGTTTTCCCTGTTTCTCTCTAAGTTTAGTTATTTTTTTCCCCAAGTTAATTTTATGTTAGTCTAGGAAGCATATGGTGCTTTTCTTCATTATGTCTAACAGCTTTTACCTACACTGACTATCAACAAGTTCGAGAGTTGTTTGCACTGTGCCACAAAGCAACTGTGTTTCGCAGCCAAATCAGAGCCACTATCACACAGTGCAGAACAAAGCAGAACTTGTAGATACTTTTGAAAAAAATAAAAAATAAAATGCAACCTGACAAATAGATGTTTCATTAGATTAAATACCAGTATTTTCACATCCTTGCAGGTTATTTTCAGTCTATACAGCGACACTGTACAGGGACTGACTTTGTATGTAGTTTGTTTCACCGGGGACATCTTATCTGTCATTTTATGCCTCCTTGTGCTTCTCTTGTCGTCTTTCCATCATGAATCTGGTAGATGAAAGACGGACTGCTTTGTCTGGGTTATGACCTTGGTCGCGGAAGCATATTTGGCTGCGTTCCCTTCTCCATCAATGATGGCAACTGGCACAAGGTAGGACGTTCCTTCAGTTGTTCAGGAAGTGTCCTTCATCTGTTGTGTTTTGCCTGCCTAATTTTCTTAATTTTTTTCTTGTCCTTTTTAGATTCATGTGAAACGCAACAAGCAGACAGGTCAGCTTACAGTTGATGGGCGATACAAAAGAAAGCTGACCAGTCCAGGGAAGGTAAATTATTATTATTATTGAAACCATGAAAGCTTTAATATAATGGCACATACGAGTGGCAAACTAGCACACAGGAAACACTTGTTCTCAGAAAATGTGAAGACAAATGATTCATTAAAAACCTCAGATCTGATAGTAATGCTTTTGTTGTCTCTTAAAAGAATTGCTTTCATGTTGCATTAATTTTTGGTCTTCTTCTCACCAGGCTGACCTGTTAGACGTGGTGGGAACGCTCTATGTTGGTGGATTACCTCAAAACTACACCAGCAAAAGAATAGGACCGGTATAAACACACAGACACACATACATGCTTAAACATAGCAAGATTTCACATTATTCCAATTACATTAATTGACAAAGGTGTGGTTATAATGTAACAACGAACAAAAACACAGAACAGTTTTCATTTACAGTATTAGTCCTGTGAAGTGAATACCAAAGCTATTTGCTGCTAAACCTGCACACTGACAATGGAGGGTTTCCCAACTAACTTTGAATGTTGGACAAATGTTTTTTTCACTATTTTTTTGTTTCTAGATTCTCTACAGTATCAATGGATGCATTCGTAACTTTACGATGACTGGAGCTCCTATAAGCACGAAGGCAGATGCTACGGGTAAACGATTTGTGTTGTATGTAGAATTTGTGCATGTTGCAACTCATAACATGAAACTATCAATAACTGACAGGTTTTCTTTAGTGCATCTATGTCTTAAAACTAAGCCACAGCTAAAGAGACGGCATTTTAAATGTGTCCAACTGATTTCCACCTGAACAGCGTGGTGAAACAGTGGTTAGCACTGTTGCCTCACTGTCGCTTGAAGGTCCTGGGTTCAAATCTCAGCCTGGGATCTTTCTGTGTGGAGTTTGCATGTTCTCCCCGTGCAGCGTGGGTTCTCTCCAGGTTCTCCAGCTTCCTCCCACACAGTCCAAAAACATGTTGAGGTTGATTGGTGATTCTAAATTGTCCGTAGGTGTGAATGTGAGTGTGCTTGGTTGTCTGTCTCTAAGTGCAGCCCTGTGATAGACTGGTTACCTGTCCAGAGTGTCCCCTGCCTTCACCCTAAGTCAGCTGAGATAGACTACAGCCCCCATACAGAAGGATGAAGTGGTGTCTAGATAATGGATGGATGGATGATTTCCTCTTCTCTCTCCCCCTCTGTTCCTAGGTCGTTCTGAGACTGCCAATGTGGACTTTAAACTGAACATGGCCACACCTTCCTCCAGCCACATGGTTGGAAGGTGTTTTGTTGCTACTGAGGCTGGCACCTATTTTGACGGCACTGGCTACCTGAAAGCAGGTGAGATGACATGTAGACAACTGAACTACATACTGTAAAGTAAGATTGCATTTGGGAAATTTGGTTGGCCTGTCATGGAGTTTTCCACAGGGTAGCTGTGTAGAAACCACCTTTGCAATGACCCCAGCAACAATGCAAATAAAGGAAAATAATAATCTCTCTGTGTCTTTATCCAGTCCCTACCTACAGGGTGGGTATGGATGTGTCAATTGCATTAGAGTTCCGAACCAGCAGGACCAATGGCGTGCTTTTGGCCATCAGTAACCAAGCCAACGATGGACTCGGTCTCGAGATTGTCCAGGGCAAGGTATGCAGCGATGATTAAAAGAGTAGTCCAATATGTTGGAAACCACACTTATTTGCTTTCTGGCAGATGTTTAGGTGAGAAGTGCAATACCACCCTCATGTCTGAGTGTTGCACAGTAAAGCACCAAGACTGAAAACACCCTATCTGGCTCAGTCAAACAGCAACAAAATCGTTTATGAGCACATTCACGTTTAGAGCTCACTAATTAGTATATCATATCTTGTTTGTTTGTCCACACAAAAAAGTCTGAGGCAACAGTTCACTATTCTATGAAGAGTAATGAGCCAGACAGCTTCTTACTTCTATGCATTTTCCAGGTAGCCAGCAGAGGATGCTCCTGCTCCATCCATTATCTATACACCGCTTAATCCTCACTAGGGTCACAGGGGACTGGAGCCTGTCCCAGCTGACTTAGGGCGAAGGCAGGGGACACCCTGGACAGGTCACCAGTCTATTGTCTACACTTAGAGACAGACAACCAAGCACACTCACATTCACAGGCATTCACACCTACGGACAATTTAGAATCACCAATTAACCTCAACATGTTTTTGGACTGTGTGGGAGGAAGCCGGAGAACCCGGACAGAACCCACGCTGCACGTGGAGAACATGCAAACTCCACACAGAAAGATCCCAGGTGTCCCCACCAGGACGCGAACCGGCAACCTTCTTGCTGCAAGGCAGCAGTGCTACCAACTGCACCACCTTGCAACGCTCCTGCGCTCAGCCAAGAAATAGCCCAGCACATAATGTCCTCTAAAGTAGTTTCATATTTTAGTTTGTATACTGATTAAACGAAGAAACAACATATAATGTGTTAATTGGTGAGCTTAAGAGGTGCTGATTGACACTTTTTGTTGGAATGAACAAGGTATCTGTTTCCTCCTGTCTCCATTCTTTGTGCTAAGCTAATCAGCTGCAGCCTGATTTAAAGCTAGACTATGCAAAGTATTCCAGGAGCATTTTTGTTTTATTTGTGAAATGTCTCTTCACATTCCAACAGCTTCATGGTCTGTGGCAATGACACGCCTATAAAAAAACCTGTCCAACATTTGGTATGCACAAAATGATTGGATTGGTAACTAAACACCTGCACTCTCTCCGCCAATTGCCTCATTACGTATTACCAACCAGGCTAGCCAGACACGTTGGTAGAGGTGTGAGCAGCTTGCACAGACAAGCAGACACAGAACAACCACAACCAAATGTGGCATCGTGGTTTCTCTTTTTTCTGTTGAACAGGTGATTATCTGGTTATGATTTCCAATGAATATGACTTAATGTGGTACGAATGCACAGCGCTCCATTCCCAACCAGCACTTTGACTTGTGGAGTAGTTGTACTCAGGCATTGTTGTGATTTAAGGGAGTGACTGTGGAGGGACAGACTTGGGGGGATATTGGTGTTAAATCGAGCTTTCTCTGGCCTTGTCTGTGGCCCTCCATACTCCAGCTTCAAATATACTGTGAAATCAGAAAACATGTGTGCTTCCTAAAACTACTCCTTTAATCTCCTTTTAAAAGTTCCATATTGCAGATTGCATTGATTCAGTATCTAGATACAGTGTGTGCTTCAAGAATTAGAAGAATACAGGTAGTTATACAGTCTATGTTGTTATCCAGATTTACACATAAAGAATATATAAATGACAGCCTCAGACTGGAAACAGCAAATTAGATGTTTGATGCATGCATTAAAGTGTTGTGTCCATGTACCTGCCCCCTCCCCCTAGTTGCTCTTCCATGTTGATAATGGAGCCGGACGGATCACGGCGGAGCACATGCCTGAGGGAGACGGCTTCTGTGATGGCCAGTGGCACTCCATCACTGCCAACAAGCTCCGCCACAGGGTGGAGCTGCTGGTTGACGGGAAGCAGAGCCAGGCAAAGAGTCCTAACGCTCGCTCCCACACCTGCGACACCAACGACCCCATCTATGTCGGGGGGTATCCTGGTATGAAAGCCCTCACACTTGCTCATACTTAAAACAATAGCTGCACAATTGTAAAGGAACATTTCAGGAAATTTACATCTATATGTCTTTTTTCTTCTTCTTCATCTGCTGTCCTAAGCATATAGATAGTGAGAATACAGTACACACTTATCTGTAGGTTTGAGTACACATGCTGTGTATTACCACACACAGAGCCCCATACTGACGTGTGAGTGTATTCCCTCTCTCTCAGATGGAGTTCGTCAGGCAGCTCTCTCCACAAACACGTCTTTCAGAGGTTGCATAAAGAACCTGAAGATCACCAAGGCTTCTAAGACGATGGATGTGCAGTTCAACAAGGCTCTGGAGATTAAAGGAGTCCAGCCTCGCTCCTGTCCTGCTGTAGCTGCCTAACTGGTATCATAGAGCCGCTTCCTTTGTTGTATTCTAATAATACTTCTTCAAGGAGCTACACGGATCCATAAAGTGTGGAGTTTACTGCATTTAGGAAAGATCTCAGTATTTGAAGCTGCACTGGTCAGAGGTTCATGTAAACATAATCCTAATCTATCTCCATGTTATCAATACCCTTGATTATACTGTGCCAGAAGTTTTGGAAGCTTTTTTTAAGAATCCCAGCACTAATACCAAATTATGTTTCAAGCTGTCGCCTTGCAGAGAATATGAGGCTATACAGTCATAAATCTTCTCTAATCCTTAACTGATGTACCTTTAAACTAAAGCTAGAACTGAAGCACAATGTGAATTCATCCCATTTGTCCTCATTAATTCTGCTTGTCTTGTGGCTTCAATTCATCAACATCAGTGTCCAACCTAAGAGACAGATTTTTGACATTTCTGAGCTCAAAGCAAACAATTTTCTACGCAGCATAGACACTACCTTTACAAAGGCAAGTGGAAATGTTGCATCTATATCTTGCTGCTTCTTTGGGGCTACCAAATGCAAAGTTACCTAGTGAGATTTTAAAAGACTCATAAAAGCCTGATATTAAATATTATATACTGTGCATGTAATGCTTGAAACGTACCGTTATGCTTCTAGTGAGAGAATGGCAGCACAGCCTGAGACTCTGACTTTATGCACAATGTAATGTTCTGGTCAATACATTTGAAATGACTTACAAGTGAGGTCTTAATGTGTCTCTCCCAGTTTAGGAAGAGGAAGGGATTAGACTTTTACTTAGCTTTAGTGATCAGTAAGTCAGAACCAACCAATACCCAAGGCACATTTCTTTGCAAAAATGTAAAAACCTTCATTGAATGGGCTTAACATACATGCATTTCAACTCAGCTCATCCTGTAATTCTGGCATTGTGACAGCATGAAACACTGCTGTGGGTATTGAAAGTACACAGCTCTGTGTCAGTGTGAAGGAAAGAGTACAGAGTAGGCTCAACAACAACAAAACCGATGTGTTTTTTGAATATTCTTTTTTAAATCAGTCTTTATGTTTGACACACTTTCTAGGTTATATTGAATATTGTTCTAGTCTTTGCAGTCTCAGTATTGTCAGGGGTAATGAACAGCGTGATGGAGCTTTTTAAACCGTACACAACAGTCAGACATTATATATTACATTAAGAAGTCCTGCCTCGATTCTTAGACGCTGTGAATTCCTTCTCACATTGCTTCTGAATTCCCTGTTATTTATATACCTGAACAGCTAATGATGTTATTAGGTTATGGTATCGTCGTCATCTTTGGCCATCAAACATATATGTAACCATCACCTTTCTGTGTTGTCATGTTTGTTTCAGAATGCAAAATACATTATTTGGTGATGTCAGAAAGTAGAACAGTCACGATGAAGTGTTGCTCAAGCCCAGAAACTGCACAAGTGCTCCAGGTTTCATGCTTTGTTAAAAGGTGAACATCATTATGGCCTGAACTACTTTATCAGAGCATGTAAGAACATGACAGGAAGCTGTGCCCTGATGAAGACTGAGTTGAAATGCGTAGACGCCAAGCCTCCTCAACAACCATTAGGCATCGGTTTACATTGAGGGCCTTATTTGTGCACATGAGGGTTAAAGGAGTTTTAGTAGTTGCCTTGGTATTTTTTGGTTCTGTCCTAGCAGAGTACAAGTCTAACCTCTTTCCTTGATTTGTCCTTTGATCCAAAGAGCATCTGTTTTTTTTGATACATGCATTTGTGAAGCAGCTCTTCTCAGCCATCCTACTGGCATCTTCCCTCTGCAGGCCATCCACACTTTGTCAAGGAATTTTAACAAAACATTAATATTTAGACCTCTGCTATGGTTACAGGTGCTTACTGTATTCCAGCTTGTTGTCTTTGGGATAAGTGTGATGTGTGAAGCCTTTCCTTGTCCCTCTTGAAGAGGTAGACCAGGGTCCTCTGAAGGTTTGTGATGCTGGTAAAATGTTTCTGTTAATTTACCAGTAAAACACAAACTTCTCTGGAAAAGAATTAAAAGTTACAATTTATACCTGTGTGGTTTTTCTATATTTGTCCTTCATAAACCTTGTTCCCCGAAAACTAGTTGAGAATGCCAGAATCATTTCCTTATTAAGATTTGCTTTTAATATGAAAGGAGTTGTTGACGTAGGGGTGAACATTGTCATTCATTAGCTTCTCACCCTCATGTCGGTCACACCATGTATAAAGCTGGGCTTCTTTTTCGTCCAACACTACACTCACGAGCTACATTGATATTCAATATAACCTGATTTGACATCATCTCGTGCAACTTTTAACCACTATGTGCATTTAATTACAGATCTGGTGTCACTAATTCCACATTCTTTTTCATGGTCATGATTTTTTTTCATCTGCTGTTTTGGAGAAAACCTAGATTATCAATTAACTTTATGTCGTTAAATTTGGACTTCAACAGACATGAGGGTGACTAGAAAATGAAAACTTTTTTTTCAGTTTGGGGTGCTATATTCTTGTAACATTCCACATACCAAGAGATCCGATTGATATAGTGGGAACCTTTCACACGAGCTGCAGCTTGTGTCATTCTTCAGTAATGTTGAGAAGGCAAATTGAAGGTACAAGGTTTCTGCAGGACACAAGGTTTGTGTTCTGCATGGTGTTGCTTAAAATGCTGAAGCAACTGTTTCTTCAAATATATTCTTAACAGCATCACAGAGATTGTCCTGTCCTTCTTTGAACTGTCATGACAAAGGTTTTACAAATTCATCCCATCTTGCATGGCAGACATGTGGTAACGTCCATCACGTTTTAAATCTATTACACAGTGAACATTGAACTGAAGGAGGGAAATTGGATTAGATATTTTGCCCAAATGGTTGAGCTCTAAACAGAATTAATTTGCATTATAATATTCAGCCTGGGAAGTACTACATCAGAGGGATTTTCTATACAGTGTGCAGAATTTGAATAACGTTGTCCACAATGGAGAGAGTGATTCTGAGATGCAACCAAGACACTTTTCAAAGGAAAAGAGTTGTCTTGGGACAATCACTGTAAATGAACATGGCTGAGTCCTGCCATCAAAACCAATCCAGTAAAAAAAATAAATGAATTAGCTACAAATTCATCCTGTTTTTTATGCATAAAAATATCACTGTTTTGCAGTTATTCATGATCCACTGTTATGTTGCTACACAGGCAGTCAGTCCTGCAAATGAATCCTTAGACTTGTTCACATAATGTGAGTACAAATCCTGAAAATCTGCTCCTAATTAGGACCAGTGTTGCAAGGTTCCAACATTTCTCTGATAATTTAAACAATTAGGACAGATTTATACGACACTCCTGCTTTATTGCTGAAACTCCACCAGGTGGCGCTGCTGCCCTTCACAGCTGTTACCAAAAACAGAGACACTGAAATGCCTGTTTATGATTGTAACAGTTTAGAAGTGTCCATTGTTAATTTTCCAATGTTTCGTTATTGATTTCCATAACCTAAAATCTCAAGTGACCACATTCAGTTCGTACCAACTGGGAGATGGGTGATCATTTTAATACATGACTTTGTGTTTGGTGCTCTTTAAGTAGTATTCTTATTAATGGCACATTTGTTGCCCTGCTTGTAACAAAGAGAAGGTAGGATGCTAACCAGCACTTGCATTCCAAACATGCTAAAGGGCAGAATGTAACACCGGAAGGCAAAGATGAACTTGTTAAATGAAACAGCATTCAAAGCTTGAAGTGGGGCATTTGGTTCAGTTACTTCAGGAATTTCCTATTCATGTAAATTTCTTTGCAGGTCCTGGAGGAACTAAATGATGAAATAAAGGTACAAATACCTCTCTTTTTTGTGCATTCCTCTTTTATTTTCATGGTCCTCTTTACATAAGGTGGAGAATGATTAGAAGTCAGCCCACTAAACCTTATTGTGGCACCCTGAAGTGGAATGTTTAGAAGATAGAATAAAGCCTCACATGTCATCCACTCACTCATTTAAAGTAATGTAAAGTGATCAACTTACCTTTTTATGACACAGTTTCACTTCTGAGTGCCAAGAATGTTTAAAGGTCAAGTGATGTCTGATTTACTCAGATGTCTAAATGATAAAACTGCATTTTGCTTTGTGTTGAGAATGATCTTAAATGTGAGTACACACTGGAACCAGCTAAAGCAGTATTAGACATACAGAGGCATATCTTGTGTCATACAACAGTAAGTTGATCTAAAAGCTCATTTGATGAAAAGAAGGCAGTCCACCATCAGTTCTAGTGTGAATGTTTACTGGAAACCCTCCCATCCCTCCTTCCCTTATACCTTCCTAGTGAAAGACGTGAGATAAAACAGCTGGCTACAGCATTAATCTAAGTCTCATTTTGACTTTAATCAAGGCATTCAAGCATTCCATGTTTATATCACTGAAAGTAAAGCAAGAGCCTCTTCAGCTACCATATTGACATGATGTGTATATAGTAGATAGAGAGAAGCGACTGTGCCTGGCCTTGTTTGGTTCAGGCTTTTGAGTAGAAACCTCCTAAGAAGAGTAGCATTGTTTATCATCTACACTGTAACAGCACTGTCTCGGTGTCAGGTCTGGTGACTTATTGCATGCTGTCGGTCCTCTTGAACTGATCAAGTGAGTTTCAGACGTGGTCGCATTCCACTCGGCGGTCTAAGCTTGTTTGGCACCCTCATGCGCCTCCCTCAGCCACACCCACACACCCCAGGGTCCTTCTCCACCTACTACCCACGGGTAAGCAGCTCTTTTGGGTATGGTTCCTCCTACTCTGGATCCAGGCCTTGTCAGGATGACTGCATGAGGCCCGTCAGTCGTTTGCCCGTCAGAGACTTGCCCTGAGAGGAAACAGAGTGCAAGGGAGGTAAGGGTGACAGCTGTCAAAATGCCATCAACTCAGCTTTCCTGAGGATTTAGAAAGAGCACAGTGGGAGGAAGAGTGAAAGAAAAGAAAAGCCCTGTCTGCAAAAAACATTAAGTGGGGAAAGTCAAATATATTACAAAAAGATTGCCAGTAACTGAATTAAAAAGCAGTAATACGACGACGGATGCAAGATGAAGCTATTAGCTCAACATGTTAAGTCCAGTAAGACTAACATACACTGATATTTACATTTGATGCTCACAATGTGTCTGCAGTGAGATGCATTGTTTGTTTTGCTATGTTGCACGTCTGCACTCAAGTGGCTTCAGGTGTTGAAGTGAAAATAATAAAAACTGCCACAGAGCAGTAAAGCTCAGACCTGTAAAGCCAACAGTGTGGATGCCAGAAATGCGTTAATCCCCTTAGCTATAATTGTAAAAGCTTTCTTTTCTGAATTTATCCTTCAGCGTTTCTACAATATTGCTACAAGCAAGTGCTTGTTCAGTCATGCAGCTGGACAAATGAGTTTGTGCACTGGCACCATATCTTGAAATCAGTATTAAGAAAAAGAACACATCCCTTCATGAAGGAAGAAAATTACTGAGTACAGGCATCAAAACTTTACATTTAAATTGATGTTGCAGCATTCAGGATTATCACAGTGAAAATGGATAAAGCAACTTTGTGACAAACACATGAATAATGAGTCGGTCTAATAATTTCTTTTTCTGTAGCAGAGCCACGAGTGGAAACAGACACAGATGTACCCAGGACATCATTACTCCACAACTAGTGTATCTTTACATAGCAGATAGTTGTTTTCTGTAATGATATTGTTGTATTGAGTGTTAAAATCATATACATTGCACTGAATGCAGTTTGAAGATTTCAAAGCAGCGGTAGTGGGACACTCACCACACTGCGAGTGAACTTCTCCAGAGAGGTGCGCCTCCCCTGCTCCATCTCAGGCTACAGGGTACAGAAAAGATTTTAAAAAAAAAACATTTATCTGTCACACAATTCACATATAAGAATCAGTTCAAAGTCCAAAATTACACAAGATTCCAATCATGTTTATTTTTTGCAGATTACGCTTGTGTGTAATTCTTGTATCTGCTTTGGAAAACCTTGTGTTGTTGTCAACACAATTTAATTAACGTAAAGCCCATGAATGTTGTGCATCCCTTATTGTGTCTCATTAATACGTCTGTACAAGGCAGCCTTCAGTTACCAATGCTATCTGCAGTTAGTTTAGACAAAATACAGCTATTTTAAACACACATACTTTCTTCCTTGCCATAAGCAGATCCTGGTATACATTGGAGCGCAAGAAACGTGCGTAGCTGTCGCTTTTCATCAGCTTGTAGATATGGTCCTAAATAGACAGACAGATGGACACACAGAGAGAATAAAAGAGAAATTCATATTTTTTACCAGCAGGACGAGGAGGGTTTCTCTCCTCTGGATGTATGTGGCTCTGTGCTAATGATGTTCTAAACTTGCAAGCTGAAGCACAGTAAACTAAACTTGACAGTCTCAGAGGGATAAAATTGTTGTCGCACATTGCCAAGTTGTCATTATTTCCCTGTTCCCTTATAAGCCTGTAAGAGTAGAGAACATGTAATAGACACCACACATCCTACAACACCTCTGTCTTCCCTCTGTCCACATCTATCCTTGAGCCGGATGTTTCCTCTAGAAATCACTCCAAAATATAAAGCCATTAGTTGATTCAGGTGAGGCATGTAAGACAGACACGCTGGACAGACAAAGAGGTTCTGAAGAGGCATCTTGATGCAGATCACTTGAAAATATATATTGAAAGGGAGATACAAAGTGGCACGTAGATCAGAGCCTCTTATGGACAGTGTGCCTATTTAGTTCCTTTGACATGAAGATGAGAAATCCCGATGCACAGAAAATGAAAATGACACGTTTTTCAGGGAATTTGTTGACATTCTGGGGAACACACATTTGCTTCTTTGCAGAGAGACTGATGGGAAGACAAAAAGACTTATGTCTGTATGTTGACTATGATGCTGGAGCCAGTAGCCTGTTTACTCAACACAAAGCTCAGCCTGTAAACAGTGCTGAATACAACCCAACAGCTGCTTTTAGACTTAACTTTTGTACGACTTAATGTGATGATTTGCAACTTTAGCTCCTCAACATGGAATGGAAATTGTGTATTTTGCAGTTTGGATATATAGAAGTGGATAAACGGGCAGATGAAAATAGGCAGGAACATTTCAGTTGTTGTAGAAATTGTGAGTATTAATAATCATAAGATCAGGCCATTTCGAACTTGTGAGACATCAAAATCGTGATCCAAATGGAAGTTTCTATCACTGCATCCCTGCTTCTACAGTATTCATATTTTCTGTGGTTTTTTTGGTTGTTGTTTTTTTAACACTCACTTTATATTAAATTACAAAATACATCCTTGTAGAGCAAATCATTTACTGTATAGTCACAGCACCTGTGCGTCCTCATAGCTGTATCGTCCGGGGTCCTTCAGGTTCTGGCTGGTGCGTTCGTAGCTGTGAGAGTCCAGGTTAATGGAGCTTGGTGCTCCCTCTGCCAGGAACTCTGCCCAGATATCCTGAGCCCTCTGTCCAACCTCCTGCTGGGGCATCCTCTTCAGGTCCTGCACCGCCAGCCAGAACCTGCAACGGTGCAAATTCAAATACACATCAGTAAATGTTTGGACTTACAGACTGCTAGAAGCCCATGTTTTGTGCTGACTGTAAATAAAATTCGTACCCTTTTCTATTTTTTTTTTTTTTTATTAAGGTGATATAAAGCATTTCTTTTGCCTTTTGAATTGATGTCTATATTCTGAATGATTAATGTTGGATTACTTGTAACTAGTCAAATAACGATCAGAAGTGATAGAATGATGGTTGCGCAATTGAGTCTCCGTTTCTTTCAGCAAACATCAAGGAAAATGTCCAGAACAGGTCATCAACCTCATGTTAGATGTTTGTTGTCTTGCCTAAGGTGAGAACAAATCAACCAAATAAAGGCAACGGTGTCAGCGGTTGCAATGTTGTGATTTGGAATGTTTGAAACATGTGAGTCAAGAAGCAGTGAGATGTTAAGGTGGAACAGCACAAAACAAGTTGCAAGAACAAGGAAGGACAAAGAATATCCACATCATCTATGTGGTTAGAAGATCCTACGCATTAGGTGCTGTTTTCTTGGTACTTGTGAAGATGTGAATCTTCCAGATGTTGGAGGACTCTTTTAAAAACATACAGTTTTAATATTTAACATGAGAATGACTGAGGTGTAAAACTGATGTTTTTAGAGCAGAAACACACAAACTGCAGTGAGACTGAGTTGTGTTAAACAGCAGAGGCAGCAGAGAGCAACTGACTGGCTGCCTCTGATATTAGTTTGTATCTATATTGATCTGTGAACTGGTTTAGGAACATACAGATGAAGCTCTGGGGGCCTGCTTCTCTCCCTCACTGCCACCCTCTCTTTCTCCTCCGAAAGCTGCCTCATAAAACCAAAAGCAATTAAAGGTCCAGAGACAGAAAGCAAGACAGAGGGAGAGATAGGGCTGAGGAGGCTGCTGGGAAAGCCAGAGGGTGAACGTGATATGTGTGAATGCTCTCTCCTTCTGTTTGTGTGTATTTTTCAGTGTTTTATCTCCCTCTGGCTCAGAGATATCAACAACCTCAATACTATCACTTCATCCCCTCACTTTCATTCCCGACACGTTTCTCCTTCTTTCTTGCTATAGCTCTCAGAGATGCTTGCTCTCTCCCTCACTCACACATTATAAAATCACCTTCTTATTGCTGCTCTGGTGCATAAAGGGCTAAAACATGATGCAGTGTGCATCTGTAGCTGTATGTCTACATGAAGGATGAATTTAATATTTGTACTGCGAATCAAGAAACAACAACTACCAAATCAACAGCCTTATTAATTTAGAAGAGAGCTGCTTAAACAAACATACAAACCATGCACACTTTGTGAAATTCCAGCAGTTTCTAGACATGACCAGCATTAAGGAGATGCTGTTTTATCAGCAGGCTGCCTATGACACTAGCAAGAGAGTAGAGCAGCAGGACAGCACATTGTGTTTCATTAACCCTCTGAACCCTAAAATCTGTCAGTGGCCTAAATAAAAAAAATAAATAAATAAATAAAAATCACACCCAGGGACTGTAAAAGCAACAAGAACCATCAGATTTTCAACTTTCTGACAGTTCTGGAACTAACCATGCGTGACATGCAGTTCCTTCAGGAAAATAAACCACATTAAATCATGATATTTCATCACAGAAGTCTTTATTCTAAAAACTTTACAAAAATAAATGATTTGCAGCAGATCCTGTAATAAAAATAGAAAGTGAAAAAATAAAAATCTGTGATCCTTGATGCAAGCCACAGCTGAGATCATTTGATCATTTTATGATTTAAGGCAAAATAAGTAACAATTTTAGTCTTCTTCCAGCCATGATCGTGCTGTTTCCAGAGATGTGCAGGACTTTATATTGCAGTAAAAAAAAAAATCAACTCACAGTGATTGAAAATGTGAAAAAACATCAATAAACTGCTCGCAAAAATGTATGTCTTGCATGGAGAGTACAAATGTTGCATGTTCTGCCCTTCAGAAACAGTGATTTAAAGGAATACTGCAGTCTGACTATTTAAACAAAAGTATAAATAAGCATCAATTATTAATATTGACAGATTAAACAAAGCATCAAGAGCTAACCAGTACCAGCGAGCTGATCCTCCCTGTGTTCGGTCCTGTGTTAACTGACTGTTCTCTCTAACAGCACATAACATTGGAGTGATATTTTCTGAATTTTACATTTAACAAATACTACCACACATCCAACATTGTTTAAATTCTTTGTCGGTTCCAACTCATTTATTTTCCCCTCTAGTATTGTTCTTCTGTACTCCGCTGCGGTTTTTATACTCCATCCCCCAACAGCAGCGACTGAAGCTGCATTTCATCATCTTTTTTTCTACCCTTCCTTTTTCTCGTTGTTGAATGTTTCACCATGTTAAACGCGCTTACGGAAAACAGTTACAGATGTATCTTGCTGAGCAAAATCAGAAATTAATTATACCTCCAAGTGAGAAGATAATCTGTATAACGATGTAGCTCAACAGGATCCCTTTTCCTATTCTTGGTTTTCTGGGAATTTAGTCTTCATGCCCATTATCTTTCTATGGTTCTTTGTGAGTTCAAGGTTTCAGGTAACTGTGATCTGGCAAATCTTCACTTAATTGTTTCTCTTCCTTTACAGTGTGCAAGTTGTTTAAAATGGTAGGTTGAAACAATACGGATACCAAAAACAAACAGCAGTGAAACCTTTTTTAATGACTGCTTGACTCTCCTCACAGTGTCACAAGCGAAAACGCAAAAACGTTCTGCTGAACAGCTTCATATTAACCAGATGAACGACATGTCAGTGAGTTGGATTCATAATACAGAAGAAGCTTTCTTTACCTCAAACCCTTTAGGTTTAACAAGCAGCAAGCTTTTCACTGTTAAAGGAGTCACAAGCAGGTACACTGTGCAGTATCAGTATGTTGGAAACTGAAAGATGTTTCACACTCACCTCAGGTTTTCTGAGCTAAACTCCGACTCCAGAAACTTGAGGAAAAGCTCTTGTCCTGCCGGGTCCTTCAGCGCCTCCTCCAGAGAGAAACCCCATTTCTTAACCCGCTGCTGACTGGGCTCCTTACTGAGTGAGACAGGAGAGGATGGAGGAGATCATAAAAATCCACCTGCAACTACTTCAGGAAGGTCAAGATTCAAATGACATTAGGAGAGATTCATTTACAGGGAGACGGTGATGAGACACACAACGTGGGGAGCGCTGACAATGAATATAGAGGAAGGAATAAATCTTTTCATCATTAAGTCAGATTTGTGCCTGGAATGTCTGAAAACGTTGACGTTGGTGTCTAAAACACCGCGGCAATGTTCATCTGAAATCCACTTATTTTAATGTCTGTGGAGGATATTGTGTCTTGTCTTGCAATTAATCAATTCAGATGAATTATTAAGCTACATTAGGCACAATGATTATATGTCTGCTTTGGGTAATTCCTGCATATTTCAGGCAGATCAGGAGCTCAGTGGCCACTTTCCTCACTACCTTTGTATCTCTTTATAACAACTCAGTCTGTAGGTCAATAAGTTGTCATTGTCCAGAACTGACTGTAACACAAAAATTGCAGTTGGTTCTTTAAATTACTTTCCTTCACTACGTCAGAAAATCACTGACTCACACTAATGAAGACCTGTAAAGTAAGATCTGTAAACATCCTGTAGTGTTTATTCTGTCTCAGTCTGATATACTGATACAACATATAATGATGAAAAGGTTTTCCCACTTAAATAATACAATTAGACATTAGACAAAAAAAATATCAATAAATAAAAAATCAATAAAAAATCAGAAACCTGTGTCTTTTTAGGAACGTGAACAATACTGACCCAGAACCTGCAGCCTAAAGAAAGAAACTACAGGCTTTTGAGTAGAAGGACACTGTTGCTATATGTGAACTTGTACTTATCCTATGCCATTTAACTAATTATCTTAAGCTTAATTTATACACTTTATGAATAAATATAAAACATACCTTCCAGATTTCCATACTTTTAATCAATGCTGGGTTACATAAAACACTGATCATACTGTACATGAGTTCTCATGTATTTCTACACGGCCGTCTTGTCTGCATAAGCAAATTATATTCGTAAATAACCAGAAAAATGACTATTTGACTTATAGTGATTTTCTGAAACACAAAATGAATGAAACGTTGTGACATCCCAGCATGAGTTATGGAAAGAGGACACAATTAGGCCGAGATGCATTTCGCTGTAAACTCTAACCACAGCTTTAGTATCAAATGAGGAAATCCCCAAAAGAGGAGATATGTGTTGATAACAGACATGTATAATTGCTGTATGTGACTTGAATTTAAATGTATTCAATGAAAAAGGCTTAAAGGTTCACTGGCTAAGAAAGTGAAACTGATGTGGTTTCTGGTTTTGTACCTGGCCTCCAGATCCCAGAAGGAGGGGTCATCGCTGGTCCAGGGGTTGGATGGTTCTGGTGCTGTCACAAATGGGTCATACTCCATGTACTGCTCAGTGTAGGCTATGAGACTGACGCACACAGACACACATGAACACACACAGCACAGAGCACAGGACAAGGTCAGACCACAACTTTTCCAGACAAAAATACAGTCGTTACACATTGAAGCCTTTCTAACAGTAAATCCTTTATTTTCATAAAGTGTAAATTGTGAATTTGTCATTTTCAGAAGTTCAGACAAAAATCATCAAAGCCCAGATCAGAACATCTACTTTTGTTTAAAAGTGTGGGATACACATGGACTGAGAGATGCTGTAAAGTAGAAAAGGTTCTCTCACTCACAGTTTACAATTCTACAGTTTCATTTAGCAGACGCTTTTATCCAAAGCGACAGATACAGATACAGTTTAAACAACACTTGAATTTATTCCAACACAACATGGTTTCCGTCCTACAGGACGTTAGCCATTGGACAATCCCTCCATCGATGTCATACAACATACAATATTTAAAGTATCTGTACTGCAGCAGTAACACATTTGAATACCACAGGTCCACCAGTTATCAGTTTGGTCAACTATCAGATTAGATATTCAGCATTTTTATTTTTTAAAATTATTGTCATTTATTCAAACTTGACTTTCCTTAGAACATTGTTAATTTAAACACTGATAGATAAACATTGAACAGTTCTCTTTTTAGTTACTGTTGTGGTGGAGTTTTTTATTTTCTATTCTCAATTTTGACACAAAAAAAATGTTATTGTATTGGATTTGTTCCTGAAAAAACACACATTTGTATCAATAAATACATATTATAAACCCACAGATCACATCAATTCATGTAGTTTTTAGAGGAGCTAAAATAAAATCTGTTCAGCACTTCTTCTGTCACAGGAAGCAATAAATTTAGAAGCTCAGCACTGTTCTGTTTGATAGTTCAACTAGCTCACAAGTTCTGATTATACTTAATAACACGGTCTAATTATGGCATCCCTTTGGTTTCATTAATATTGCACAAAAGAAGAGAAACTCTTAAAAAACATACTTTGTTGGAGCCTTTGGAGATTTTTTGTAGCATTTGAAGCTAAAGAGACATCAGAAGGCTTTAAATTAAATAACGATTAGACACAATTTTAAACGCCTAAAGCATGGATGAATCATAAACACTGGGGTATACATTTATTTATCACATAAAGCCGAAGTGACAAACCCATGTAGGGTCCTCATGGATGGATACAGTTTAATGGATGGAGCAGCCATGCAGAAAGCAAGTGTCAGGACCACGGACAGAGACAGCACGAACACCATCCACTGCAGACTGGGCTCAGTGTGTTCAGATGTTCATGTGCAGTGCTTTGTGAAATTTACCAGCCAGGAAGTACATTTTTCAAGCAAAAAAGCAGTTTGATTTGCTTTTACTCAATTGCCAGACTTTGCTGTCTGCAGTCTCTTATAACAGGATGTGGTTTTCTATCTGTAGTGCTTCACTCAACTCATTTATAATGTGTTTAATGCAGCAGCTGACTTGTTTCAACAGCAGTTCAATCATATTTTAAGTGAGCCAGAACTTCCAGTCTGCAGAGCATTACAGGCTTACTGACCCAGAAAGTGATTATTTGACAGATTATTCTTAAGTAATTAAGAAATACGTAAATGATACCAGTTAATGTTATTGTCCAACAGGATTGCCTTTGTTTGCCATGTTATTTCCTTTAGTGCTTGGTTTAAGGCCCTAAACCTTCTGCCCTGTGGAGTACCAATTAAAGTCAGTTCAGCGCTTTAAGTCTGGAGGTTAAAGGGTCACAGAAGCAGAGCAGTGGAACAGCAAGCAGTAATCACCGTTTTTCTGCTCTGTTGGGAAGTAATGTCAGTCCTGACAGACACCAGGATAGGACTCGCTTGAAGGTCAGACAGTAAGCTCAACACAAAAATGAATACATATGACTTTTGTAAGTTTTGCACCACGCAGGATGAACACTAACCTGCACAGTGTAATCCAGATCGAACACAATACCCCTATGATGAATATAACATTTATGAAGCAATTGATATTCAATTTATATACTCTTTGATCGTATTCATTCAATTAAATTCAACCACCTTTGCCACAGAAAAGCTTATTTTTTTCATGTAGTTTTTTCAAGTGACTGGGCATTGTGCAAATTCAACACTAAAATACAATAAAGAACAAAATGTCTCTCGAATATGTTGTTTTGTTTTGTTTTTAAAAAAGAGAAAAAAAATCTGGCTAAAACAATTCAGTGTAAGGGAAAACTAGGAGTGGCACGAGTTCAGCTCACAGCAAGATCCTACACTGGAACCTGATGTGTTGTCTGGTGCCTTTGTGTCTGTAGTTTGCCTGCTGCCTGTGTGGGGTTCTTTTTCCAGGTGCTCAGATTTTTTCCCATAGTCCAAAGACTGCAAGGTAGCTTCTTTGGCAATTCTAAATTGGCTGTGAGTGTGAGTGTGCATGGCTGTCTGTCTCTTCATGTTAGCTCTATAATGGCCTGGTTCAGGGTGTACCCTTCCCCTCACCCAATGTCAGCTGAGAAAGGCTGCAGCCCCCGCAAACCTATACGGGATGAATCAGGTGTAGCTAATGGATGGATGGATGAGTGGGAACTAGGCTTCTGCACATCGTCCAACCACAAGTTCAGATGGGTTTTCAAAAGTACCTCCATCCTTTCAGCGCGCCTTTAATTTCATAGCAACACCAACTCATACACTACCCTTGAAATTCACTATCAGACACTGTGTCACACTGAATGAACAAGTGTAGAATGTTGCCTCCTTTTCTTTGATTTCAAACAGCAGCAGGATCCAGAGTGTGTCCACACTGAGAGAGGGGCTGATACATACACAACATATTCATGTGCAGTCGTGTGCCATCAGGGCCAGCAAGACCTTCTCTGCTGGCCTAAACTCTATCAGAATCGCTGACTTACGTTGTAAAATTTTCCCATTAATCTTTTGACCTTATTTCCAATCGTCTATTCTCTTCATTTCATAGCGTGTCTCTGGGCTGTGGTGCTTCCAGCAGTGTATGTTTATATTGGAGCTTTGATCCATTCATATTTCAGCCATCAAGTGTTGCCAGGGTCACAGAAATCTGCCCTTCAGAATGAAAAGTGCAGGGACCTGTAGCTTTAAATTCATTGTAATAAAACTGTAGCTTTAACCAATCAGACTGAGAGTTGGTGGTCCCAGGGCCAACGAGCTGGCCTACGATAACGTCAGCATTTCCACGTCCTCTGACTGGATGGTCAGAGAGCTTAGCTCGCGGTTCCTGTCTGTAGCGACCTGCACAAGGTACAACTTTATTGTGAAAGTATTAGTTTTTTGGTTGTTGTCAGTTAAGCAAGCGGACATTCCCAGCCCTAATTACTTACAGCAGAAGCACGACTGGACAGACCCGACTTTCAGCATTAGCCTTCATGGCGATAAACAGGATTTATTGTTGGAAGTGAAATGCACGGATTACCTGCTTAACAAAGTGACTGAACTGTTTATGATGAAAAAAACTATAATGGATTTTGTGTTCAAATAATCACAGGTTTCAGTGGGTAAAATATATATTTTTGTCATTTTATTGGGCTGATATTGATGTTCTCACCATCTGGTCTGTTTTCTCTCTGCTGTCCTGTTCTCTATCCTCTTTACCCTCACCACACCTGGTCGAAGCAGATGGCTGCCCTCCCTGAGCCTGGCTCTGCTGGAGGTTTCTTCTCAGTGAAAGGGAGTTTTCTCTTTGTCACCAAGGAGCTGCTCAAAACGAATCATTTAGATTTGTTAGCTTTGTAACCTCTCTCAAGGTATTCACCAATGTTCAGTTCTTGGCCCCCTCCTTTTTGTCCTCGAAATGCTCCCCCTTGGCTACTTAATCTGCCGTCATAGACTCCAGTTTCACAGTTTTGCTGATGACATCCAACTCTATACCTCCAACAAAACAATCACCACTGTTACTCATTCAAATCTCACTAACTACATCATAGGAATTAGTCCTGGCTGCAAACAAACTTCCTCAAACTAAACTGTAACAAATCAGAAAACACTAAAATCACTGAACAAATCCATCCACACCTTCTTCCTCACCATCGACAGCTCCACTGTACTCCCTTCCCCTCACATCAGAAATCTAGGCATCATCTTTGACCAGACCCTTTCCTTTGACAAACATAGCAAGCACATCACTAAAACCGTCTCCTTCCACATCTAAAACATTGCCCACCTCTGTCCATCCCTCCCCTTTCAGCTGCAGAGACTCTCATCTACACTTTCATTACATCCAAACTTGACTACTGCAACAGTCTTCTCTATGGTACATCATTCAAAACACTCAATACATTCAATTCTGCTGCCCGCCTGCTCACCCACTCTCACACCACCATGATCACATTACCTCTATCCTTCACAAATGCCACTGGCTCCCCGACCCCCAGCGAATCCACTTCAAAATCCTCCATATCACCTACAAAGCTCTACATAATCTAGCTCCCCCATACTTGACTGAACTTCTTCACTGGCATACTAGCACCCTCTGTTATGCTGATACTAACCTCCTACCTCCTCCCCATCCGGACCAAATACCAGACCTGGGGTGACAGTGCTTTCTCCATTGCTGCTCCCACCCTCTGGAACTCACTCCCCAAAAGCATCAGAAAATCCTCCTCACTTTCCATATTGAAGAAATCCAGAAAGACACATCTTTTTAACACAGCCTACAACTTATAATCCCCTTTGTAGATGCTCCTGTCTCCACTATATTTTATTTATTTTTGTGTGTTCTTGACTACTTTGTGAAGCGTCTTTAGATGTCTTAAAAAGCCACTATGTAATTATTATGTATTAATATTTTGAGCAGAGACAGTACAGCAGATAGGAAAAGCAGCCTCTTTATGTGTCACAAAAAACTCAATATACTTTCCAGAATATGCTGCATTTTTAACGTGTGTGCGAGGTGAGCTGCATCTACCTTTCAGCAACTTTGGACATCTTCATACAGTGACGATCTAGTTGTTGGTTAAGAAATAGGATCTGAAAGAGGAAACAACAGGAGTTAGGGTTTGTTTCTGCTGGTTTTTGTAACAGAACAGCAAGAAATAGTCCAATAAGTGCTTTGAATTTGATGTTCAGTCGCACCAAAGAAGTACCTCATTATAACCATAATAACTGAACATGTCTGAGTTGGTTGACAAGGTCTATCTCAGTCAGAGGCAGAGCTGTTGCTGCTGTTTCTCATAATTGAAATCTGTTTGTGCCAGAAAGCTATACAGCAGATTTCATGCTAAATTTCTACAACATAAAATGCAGTACAAAGGTTGTCAGTCTTCTCTGTAATGGGCCTGTGGCTTTGAAAACTAGTGTAAAATGCTTGTGGATTAACAAGCAGACACATCACTAATATTGACATCTTCTATTGTGTGAGTTTACAATATATGACTTATTCTTCAATCATGTACAACATTTGGACAAACGTACCTCTTTCTCCACATCCTCCTTGGTGCCTTTCCTGCAGTGGTGCGAGGGAGTCTGAACGGGACTTTGAGACTGTGTTCCCTCTTCTGCCAAACCATACACTGACTGGGCCGATGAAAGACAAGCGATGGAACAAGGAGTAAAGAGAAGGAGTATTATTTTCTTATAGTGTGCAAAGCTGCCACACTGCACTGTCAAAAATTAAAGGGGAAATTTTAGCCTTAATTTTGATGTTATTAAGTTTTTAAGTTGTGGCCACTGATTATAAAAAAAGAAACAGTGCTTGAATATGTACATTGGTTTTACATGCATATCAGTAAATGAATATTTTATCAAGCCACTTTTAAAAGGGGACCTAAAAAGGAAAGAAAGCTTCATAAGGGTTAGTGTCATGCTCTTTTTATCTAAGCTTTTACCTTCTTAACTCTATGAGGATTCTTCATGCGTCTACATTTCCTGATGTCCATCTCTGTGGTGTTGACACATCCAGGCTGGAGAAAAAAACAAGTAAAACAATATGATTCCAGATTTTAAATATCACACCTCAGGTTTTTATTTATTTATTTTTTTACAGACCCAACAAAACCTGCAGAAAGGCAGGAACGAGAGAGAATGTAGATGGAAAAATGTGGTGGGCAGCTGCAGTCTCACATACAGACAGCGGCTTACCACAGGTCTGTGGACGTCCCAGAAGGCTCTCTCCTGGCTGTCAAGGATCTTCCTCTCAGATTTATCCCTTTTCCTGTCGATCCTGCAGATGAGATGAGCCGCTGTGAGAAATACACCTTTCCAAGATTCAGCATTTCATGTAGCATTCGATCAGGCCTGAGAGATGAGAAGCTGAGCGGCAGGGTAAAGTGTAGGAAAGTCTCCTAGGGGTTTTTTGTAATATTGAAGCTCAGAAGGTTCCAACATTGCCATTGCACCCTTCTGACACAATCTCGTCTGTGACTATGTGCACACTGTTTGCAACCTTTTTATGTGTACAATACAGATACTGCTGTGCTCTTGTCCTGATGAGAGTTGCAGTCTGGTTTGTTTTGGAGACTAATCTACCGCAAGTACAGTGGAGAACTGTAGGTAAGGTTGATGGGAAACAATACTTATCATTCATCATGTTTTTGCGTTTACTATGATCTCTTTATTTTCCAATGTATGTTACATTTCTTATGATAGAAAAATGATATAGTATCCCTATATTTTACCCAATATACAAAGGTAGAAAATAACTTCGGTCATTAAGTGAAGCATTGTGCTTAAGTACATTTTTCAGGTAGCTGTACTTTACTGTAGTTCACTACTTTTCAAACTAACTTTTCAGAAAAGTTGCTCATCAGTTTAGCACCAGGTTGTCACTGTAAGAAGGCGTTCAGAGACATACAGCATCTGAACTAACCTATGGTCTGCTGTATTTTATTTTTCACATGCTGTATTTCAAACAGTAGACTTCCACATCGTTACTACTTTAGAACAAGATAAAACATTATTTAGACTGTTTACAGGAATTAGAATATTGCTCTGTGTGACTATCTGGAGTCAGTGATTGAAAAGTTATCACATGCAAACAGAAAGAGGCCATGTAGGGGTCTCTGGGGCAACAAGTTCTTTTGGAATCCACTAGAATCAAATAAAAAAAGGAATAAGAAACTTAAGAAGCCCCTCTTATAGTCAGGGCTGATCACATGACCCTGAACTATCCCTTATCTGTGCTGCTATATGCATAGACTGCTGGGGGACTTCGCATGATACACTGAGCACCTCTCCTCTCTTTCTCTTTCCACACATTTTTATACATGTCACAGACTTTGCATCTTCCCTCTCTTGTAGTTTGTGTTTTATCCTCTCTGCAGGTATCTCAAGCTGTAGAGCTACACATCTCTGAGGTGTAGTTACTGGCCTTACCAACCTCCAGAGAAATATTTGTCCTTTAATGTGTAGTCTGCTGTCCTGTTCTCTATCCTCTTTACCCTCACCACACCTGGTCCAAGCAGATGGCTGCCCTCCCTGAGCCTGGCTCTGCTGGAGGTTTCTTCTCAGTGAAAGGGAGTTTTTCTCTTTGTCACCAAGGAGCTGCTCAAAGCGAATCATTTAGATTTGTTGGCTTTCTCTGTATACGTGTGTAAGGTTCTCACTCTCTATTATAATAT
The DNA here is from genome assembly GCF_000690725.1 of Stegastes partitus. NCBI lineage: Eukaryota > Metazoa > Chordata > Actinopteri > Pomacentridae > Stegastes > Stegastes partitus. The sequence goes on from NW_007577740.1 coordinate 994,374, forward strand.
TAACATACTATCTACCCAAGAAACACAGAGCAGCAGACCCACTGTGACCTGAGAACACTAGATAGATAATTTTTGCATGAAACTCGATTACAGGAGGGTTAATGGAGTCTGTCAGAAACAATCACTGCTCATGATATGGGAGGTCACATTGAGACTGTGCTTCTTTAACCTCGGTTGTGAATGACGTCAGTGCGTGCATTGTAGTTTCATGTGTTGCCTTAGCAACAGAGCACACTTACTTGACCTGGGCCTCAGCCTGCATGTAGATAAACTCCCACTTCCTGGCAAAGGCTCTTTGCAGCCTGGCTAAGTTCTCCTGTTAGAGAAAAGATAGACAAAGAAAAAAAGAATATCAAAACTAAATCATAAGACATTTCAGGGTTTTAAAGTTTGAGTCTGCTCTGAGAAGCTATTGAGATCTTATATGATCACGGACACACACCTGTCTGGCCTTTAAGAGGGTGCTTTTTGCAACCCCGAGCTTGACACATAGATCAATACTAAGAAGTAATAGCTCAGAGGAACAGTTGAGTGCTCACCGCCTCATAATCTGCCAGCTCCAGCCTCGTCTTATTCTGCATGGTCCGCTTGCACAGGTAGATAGCTGTGGACAGAGAGAGGATTAAAGGTTGGAATTCATCTGTATTCCCTCGTTCCCTCCACTGATCTGTGCATCTCTCGTTCCCTACGTACCTACTTCACCATCCATGGTATGGAGCATGATCAGTTCACAGCTGCCTGTCCACCTACTGTATCTGTTGTTTCAGGATTATAGGGCAAAGTGTGAAGAGCCACTAAACTGCCAAGCTCTGAACTCCAGCCATGGGTGCCTCTGTGACGGGATGAAAGGCAGGAGGCAGAACACTGACTGACTAATCCTGTCAACCGTTCATCTCCACAACACAGGGCAGTGTTTGTTGTGCTTCAGTATGTAGCTCAGAGGAAGGTTGCTCTTATTTACACTCAGACAGAACCTGATATATACTGTGTTTACACTGCCAGGCTGGGTTTTATTATTATGTGGTTTTGAAGGCCAGTGTGCCAACTGAAAGAAACCAGTACAACTATTATTCTGAAATTAAATTTACAGTAAGTTATGAACAACTCCTTACTGAACTGCAGACTGATGAACTAATTTTATGGCTAGAAGCTGTAGCTGAAGCGGAAGGAACCACTAAAAAAGTTAGTCACACAATACATGAAGCCTATGAAAGTGTTATTATTGCATAAAATATTATTGCACAGTAAATTATTATATAGGTGGTTTAGTGATGTGCAGTGAGGTTCATGGCTGGTGAGGCACTGACTTCATCAGAATCTGATTTACAAATACATGCACTCTCCAGAGTAGCATATTCGCCATTTGATTGGCAGCAGTTTACGGGTTATATTTCAAATCTGCATTATTTACACATGCAAGCTGTAGCCCACAAAAAGCATGTTTCTTTCTTTTTTCTTTTTTTTTTCTTTTTTTCAGTTATTGCGGTTTTACCCTTACCTATGAAGTCCATGCACCGCTAATTCTGGACAAAAATATTCGTTACTTTTTTGTAAAAGTCTCCTGATCTTCCTTCGCTGCACTTGACTAGCTAACTGTATACTGTACCTTGTCCAGCTTGCTGTCATTTACTCTGCAGCCGCGGAGTCACAAGAAGCATGTCTGGGATCAGAGTGCTCCCTGCCATGAGGCAAGAAAACTGCCTGCCTCACCTGGAACCTCTTCTCAGCCGTTTGTGATCGCTCAGCACACGAAACACGTTGGTAACAAAAATCACTGTACATTATTATATACATCAGCTGAACTATGGAAAATCAGTTCATATACTAAATGTGTTTGAACCATGTTATTGGCGACATACAGACAGCAGCAATCCAAGTGAGGCTCAGGTCGCTGCTGCCTCGCTTGGATTGCACAATCTGCCTCACCTGCCTCCCCTGACCGCACGTTACTGAACAGCCTTCAATAACCAGGTCATTATTGAAAATGAGAACCAGTTCTCAATTAACTTACCTGGTAAAATAAAGGTTAAATAAAATAAAATAACCAAGTATATGCCATTTAGCTATAAGTTTGTGACAGATTCTGATTTTGCAATCATGTAGAAATGTCCAGCTGTATTGGACAGTGAAACATATGAGCGGCTAATATCTAGATCAAAACAAAACCCTACAGTGAAATATGCGATTGATTGCCACATTCCAAACCCACAGGAAGAAACTAAGACAATTATCTACAAAGTCTTTTTTTTTTCTTCTCAGATCTAAGGTGATCTCTACAGTCAAACAACAAATATTTAACTACAGCTGCACTGCATTAGCAGTACTTTTATTTTCAATTTGATGCTGCTTAGTGAAAATAAAACAAAATTCATAGAACATTTCTTGAGGTGCTGCTCTGGGACAAGACTGCTAGAATCCATTTCCAGAACAGTAATCCTACAGCTGTTGTTGCTGGTAATGTATATTCTGCTCATGTTGAAGCTGTAGTTTGTGCTCAGCCCAATGCCTCATAAGCATTCAATCTACAGACTGTGTGTACCAAGTACAAGAGTGTACCAAGAGCATTTTATGAAAGGTAATGTGCATCACGAGAATTGTCCAATGAGGCACAGAACTGATCTAAATTAGATAAAGTGATTCTTTATATTGTGTGACATTATACTGTTAAATCAATGATATTGATCAACAACAGTATCAGCGCTATTTCAAATACAGTATAATATTATAATATATTAGCTCCATGCACTGGTATCATATTGTTATTTAAAAGTTGTTTAATACATTTGATGGCTGAGAAATGCTGTTTAAAACACAGCATGTTGTTCACAAAATGAACTAGAGGTGCACTTGCAAAGTGCAGACATCCACCAAGGCTGATGCCCCATATCGCAATTATAAAGAAGGAGTTCCAAACATGCACCAAAGTTTAATGGCTCCTTCCTCTGTCCCTGCTTCACCTCTCCATCAAGTTTCATTGCATTTAGCTTTTTAGTTTTTGCGCAATCCTGCTGACAGTCAAACAGACAGATGGCACTGAAAAAAAACTACTTTTGCCGAGGAGGCATAGCCTCAGCGGAGGTGATAAAATGTTTAAAAAAAATATTACAAAAAGGTCATGAAATTCCCTGAAGTCCCTCACCATAGTCTGTGTTCTCAGGCTCCCAACAGTTGGATGGCCAGAAATATGGTGCCTGAGGGGGAAACAAAGTAAAAATGTGTGAGTCAAAAGTCATGATGCATTGCTGCTGATTATCTGCTGAACCTGAAAGACCACAATCTATGAGTCAGAACAATCTGACAAAAGTGCAGTGATGACGATGACCTTTACGAGACACTTGTTTGCCTCTGAGACACAGCAGTGCACATGATTGCCTTGCTCTGCTATGTGAGCAATCAAAATATTTTTATTATCAGGATTGAATGGATTAAGAACAGCTGACTGTTCAGACTTTTCCACGAGTAAGAGGCACCCTGGGGTGCTGCAGAGGCATGAAAGTACTGCAGCAACACAGTGCACAAGAAGACAAAGCTGGAAAATAAACAATGGGAAGGCAGAGCAGGCAAAGAACAGATGCTGAGAGACCTGTTATTTGACATCGCTTGCGTGGTCAGCTTTACAAACATTTGTATTTTAGTTCAATGAGAAGAGATATTATGCACGTAATGTTAATTGTTATTATCTTTCTTGTTTTTCTTTGTCTTGCACTTAATTTGACTCCAAAATGAAATGCTAATGAGTGGTGATTAGCTTCATGACGCTTTTGTGCTGAGACAGACGACCCTCCTCCTTCTTCTCCTGTCTTCTCTTCCATTTCACTTTGAAGGAGGAAAACCAAGGTCAAAGCACAGTGTTGTGCACTGCCATCTGCTTTAAACAAACTGCTTCTCCTACATCGGTGAGGATTCACTCCTCCAACTAGATGTTACACAAAGATCATTCTAATCTCACCCCGTGCTGCTTTGCCTTTCCTAAATGAGGAATTTGAAAACATTGTTTTCTTTTTTAAATTAGTGAATTCAGGATAAAACAGGTCAGCGTATTAAATCTGACTCTGATGGTGCTGTCATTGTACTTTTGTTTCTGTTTTGTGCCTTGATGAGATTAATTGTAGAATACTACCCTACTACACTATGCGTCCTTGTCAGGCTTTGGTAGCTGCCTGCTCGGCCTGAACTCAGACTTGCTTCCCCTGCTCGCTTGATGAATATTTTAACAGATCACCATTCATTTTTAATAGGGTCACAGGATCCCAGCATTGTACAAAAGAAGCTGTAGACAGCGAACAGGGCTTTTGTCATCAAGATCAAGATTGCCTTGTTGTAATTCCATAACAGAGAAAGTAATCTTCAGGGACTGATTGGGGTATTTATGTAGCCCAAGTAAATGCCCCAACAATCAGATTAACCTTTAAGTCAAAATAAGACTTTTCCGTATCTCACACAATAATCAAGACTGAAGAGAAAGAATTTTTGTCAGATTATGTGTGATACAAAAGAAGTAGAGCAGTTGTGGTTATTGGAGGAAAGACAGAACTGTAATCTATTTACAAGAAGAGACAGTGTTGGAAATTCTAGCTTTTAAGACATTAAGTGTCTGTCTACTGCAGGAACTCAGGGTAGAGGGGCAGAAGGTGGTGTGAACATTAACAGGAATGACCCATTAATTGGCTCTTTCATCCTTTCTGTTTCCATTAAAGTGTACAGAATCCAACAGCTTCAACTGCAATATTAACTCTGAGTGCACCAAAACAATGTCTTACAGTAGTTAGTGGATGTAACGCCAGTTCTATGGGCACTTAGAAAGTAGGCCAGTGGATGTGGGTTATGTTAGCCTCTACAGTGAATTTACGTTGAAGATGGGGATGTTATAAAGGAAATGACTGCTACTTGACAAGAACATCAAGAGCGCAGAAAAATGGCATTACTTGTCCTTTCCAAGTTAAACCAACCAGCATCATCTTCTCTTAATTTAACCAACAAGCCAGCAAACCAGCAAGGTGCAGCGTGGCAGCAGCTCTGTACTTTCTCCTGCGTTTTTAGTGCTTTTAGCGTGTTTTAGTGTACTTTTTGCCTTTTCTTTGTGTGTTACATCGACATTAGGCAAGTGTGCAGCAATGGATGTTTACCTCGTAGCATTAGTTGTTTGCTTCTTGCCACTTTTCAGACTTTTTGATTCGGCGATGGGAGACCTGTTCAGCCATGGCTCCAATCTTTACACTCGGGAGCAGCTGTTAGCCCTGAGCCACTCACCTCCTCACTACGTGGAGTGACCGGAGATCCCTGTGGAGTTATGGTGAAGGAGGAGAGGCTGCAGAGCTGGAGTGAAGCTCCGATGCGGAAAAGACAGTACAAACCATGTGTACTGCAATCATCATGGGGAACGTAAGATCTCTCTCCAACAAAATGGAAGAGCTTTCTGTGCTTACCCGACTGCAGAGGGACTACCGACAATGCAGTCTCATGTGTTTTATGGAGACGTGGCTGAATGAACTTTGTCCTGACTATCATGTTACCCTGGATGGCTCTCAGCTCATACGGGTGGACAGAAAAACTACAGAGAGCAGTAAGAAGAAAGGAGGGGGAAATGCTATGTTTGTTAATGAGAGATGGTGCAACCCGGGACATATCTGTGTCGAGGAGCAACTCTGCACCAAAGACATTGAACTGTTAGCGTGCGCCCATACTACATGCTGAGAGAGCTATCACATGTTATCGTGATAACTGTGTAAATCCCTCCATCGGCGGTCGCTGCTGACGCTACAGAGAAGATCCACAATGTCGTCTTTCAGTAACAGACCCGGCACCCCCAAGCCCTCCTCCTCATCTCCGGGGACTTCAATCATGCTTCACTGTCCTCTGCCCTCCCCACCTTCACCCAGTACATGAGTTGCCACACCAGGGACAACAGAACGTTGGACTTACTGTATGCAACCATCAAGGATGCATACACTTCATCCCCCTCCCCCTGCTTGGTCGCTCAGGTCACAATGTGGTCCTTCTGTCCCCAGACTACACCTCCATGGTGAATAAACAACCACCTGAGAAGAAGTCTGTGAAGGTGTGGTCTGAGGTGGCCAGCGCTAGGCTCAGAGACTGCTTTGAGACAACAGACTGGGAAGCACTCTGCAGCCCCCACGGTGAGGACGTCAGCAGCCTGACCCACTGCATTACGGACTACATAAAC
>NW_007577740.1:1001666-1004998 GCF_000690725.1 Stegastes partitus
TCTCCCCTTTCCTTTTCACTGTCTACACCTCGGACGTCACACACAACACATAACACTGTCACATCTAGAAGTTCTCCGATGACACAGCCATTATTGGATGTGTATCTGAGGGGAACGAACTGAAATACAGGGAGGTCATCAAAGACTTTGTCAGCTGGTGTGAGCTCAGCCAGCTTCAGCTTAATGCCAGTAAGACAAAGGAGATGATGATTGACTTCAGGAAGAAGACATTACACACCACACCAGTGAACATTCAGGGTACCATATTTTATCTTATTCTATTTATCTTTTTTACTTTTTAATTCATAGTATCCATGATATGGACCTATGGTGTATATAGCTCTTACTATTGATAGTTTACTTATTCTCTTTTCTTCCGGTCACTTTTTTGTGCTTTTTCTTGTATTCATACTGCTGCAACAATGTGAGTTTCCTCATTGTGGTGAAAAATAAAGTGCAATCTAATCTAATCTAATCTAATCTAATGAGTGTAGAGCCCTGCACAGCAATTTGTACAGGAATGTGAAAGTTCACCTACCTTTTTCCCATCGAAAACGACTATGAAAGAGATTCTACAGGGACACTTCTAGCAGTCAGACTACACAGGAAGGTGTGTACCACCCTGCAGTAGAAGATGGCCTTATATGTGCTAAAATGTCTGAGATCGCTCTGAAAGTGATCCCAACGATATCGTTCATAGATATAAATATAAAACATAGATATAAACATAAATACAAGTGCTTTTACTGTGTTTGAGCTACATGCACGTCGTTACTTTCATTTCTCTGTAAACAAGCACAACTCTAAAAAGGACACATGCAATTTGTTCGCGCCCGAAGCGCTCTGGCCGGAGCCCTCTGGCCGGAGCCCTCATTGGGCTCATAAGCAGCCGCCGGCAAAGCAGCTGGGTGAGTGATGAGCATGTGAGACGCTCATTTTATCACTGACTGCATAGACTCCAGTACCCACAAGAAAACTCTGAAGAGGCAGCCAGTAAGATACAACTTCTGAGGGCTGTTTCGTTAAACGCTACGAAGTTTCCACGCGGGACTGTAGCGTGCCGTGAACTTTGCTCATGCTGGTTGCCTGCTTGGACATTGAAATGTTTGCACAGAGGTGCATAATATTAGCATAAATAAATATTCTTGGAAATGTGGGTTTGTATTTGTTTGCAGGGTTACGTTTGTGCGTTAAAAGCTAAGAGAGAAACGTAAATATGGCATGTATGCACAAGCAATTAATATTCTGCATTAAAGGTGCAATATGTGTTTGTAGCATTGGTTACATTTTTACGCAAAATAAACAAAGAATATGGTTATGGATGGGTGGAGGCTAGTTGGTTAAATTAAATCTCTGTATACTTCTCATTAATTTTATTGGTGGTAAGACTGTTAGGACATTTCTTTCACTGTAAATAATGTGTATATTTTCTTGGTGTGTGTTTTGAAGGTTTTTTACCNACTGTGCCCTCCAAAGTGGTACAGTGTTTTTCTAACAACGAAACCTGGGTGACCCCTGAGATGAAAGCCCTTCTGAATGAGAAGAAGAGGGTTTTTAGATCGAGGGACAAAGAGGAGCTGAGGGGAGTGCAGAAGGAGCTTCAGCTAGAGATCAGGAAGGGGAAGGAGAGCTACAGGAGGAAGCTGGAGGAGCAGCTGGTGCAGAACAATGCCAGGGATGTCTGGAGAGGACTGCACTGTTCTTCAACAGATTTGATTCTGCCCCCTCACCATCTCGCACCCCTCCACACCTTCTCAGGCCGGCTCCCCCTCACCTCCTCACCACACTTCCCTCTCAGTCATCCTCCACCACCCTCTCACCCCTCCTAAGACTCTCTCCACCCTCTACCCTCATACCCCTCCTCAGTCATCATCCACTCTCCCTCTTCCTAACTGCTGATCAGGTGAGAAGGCAACTGAAGAAGATCAAGGCAAGAAAGGCTCCGGGTCCAGATGGCATCAGCCCCAGATTGCTTAAGGACTGTGCTGACCAGCTCTGTGGGGTGGTCATGCGCATGTTCAATCTGAGCCTGAGTCTAGAAAAGGTCCCGTTCCTGTGGAAAACCTCCTGTCTGGTCCCAGTGCCAAAGACGGCACCACTCGGGGAGCCTAACCACTTCAGGCCTGCCCTGACCATGGCGAGGATCATCCTGAAGCACCTGCAAACCCTGGTGAGCACACTGATGGACCCCCTACAGTTTGCTTATTGGCCTGGCATCGGGGTGGATGACACAGTGATCTACCTCCTGCACAGATCACTGTCCCACTTGGAGAACACTGGCAGCACTGTTACCCCTTTTCCACCAAACTGGTTCCAGTGCTGGTTCGGAGCCAGTGCCTGACTTAGCACCAGTTCTTTGTGTTTCCACCGCCAAAGCACCGGTTCCAGGCTCTCAAAACTGTTTTTTTTCAGGCACCAACTCTGGGCTAGAGAAAAGCACCAAGTCTATCGGGGCTGGGGGTGGGGTTATCGTGACCACCGGGACCAATCACCACAAGCGGTGATTTGTGTTGTTTTTCGCCAGGATGTCTCTGTTCTGATCACAGATGTATTGGAATGACTCCCGGGACACACCGAAGTTTTGCACAAACTGCTGCACAACTGTGTCCCACCAGTAGCACCACAGTGGTGGGAAACAGTACTTTTAGAACTTCAGTGTACTGTGGTATTTACGCTAAGAAATGCAGTCTTCTCATGAAAACCGGAGCACTGTTTATTCCACTCATAGAAAATACTGCATGAGAAAAATCACTTGGTTTCATCTTAGAAAAATCTAACATTAGAACGCCCTAGTTTACTCTTTTTAAAGTAATTTTTGGTCACACACCGGTCTGAGCACCGCAGCCACCAGCAGCAGCTACTGCAGCCTGCAGTGTGGGATGTTAGAGGAACATCGGTAAATTGTAAAGTCTATCGATAAGAAAATTTTTAGCAAGTCATATGTTTTTCCTGTGACATGGTGGGAAGTAAAAAAAAAAAAGTCTGGAGTCCTGTGTGGACTTCGTGTGGCACAAGCGTTGTTTGGTAAATGGCTACGTATGCAGGGACGTATGCCGTGGCTATAACTTGGCTCCTTGCTGATGGAAAAGCAACCGGTTCTTTGGATGTGCCAGATTTGAACCAACTAAGCACCAGCCCTAGCACCGGCACAGAATTGGTACCTGGTTCTGTGTGGTGGAGGGGTAAGAGTGACCCTCTCTTACCCCTCCACCACACAGAACCAGGTACCAATGTTTTTTGACTTCTCAAGTGCCTTCAGCACTATTCAGCCATCACTGCTGAGGGTGAAGATGGAAGAAGTGGGAGTGGACCAACATCTGACTGCATGGACA